>NW_017972435.1:198140-224184 GCF_001876935.1 Asparagus officinalis | reverse complement strand
CAAAATTTTTTTAAAAAAATTCAGATTATTTTTAGCGACGGATATTCCGTCGCTAAAAGCTCTTTTAGCGACGGAAAACTGACACGCTAGATGTGCACTAAACAACTTTTAGCAACGGATTTTCCGTCGCCAATATATATTGGCGACGGAAAATTATATAGCGACGGAAATAGGGCGACGGAAATACGGTCGCCAAAAGAATATTTTGGCGACGGAAAATCCGTCGCCAAAAAATATAGCGACGGTTAATTGTATAGCGACGGAAAATACCGTCGTCAAAAAATTATTTTTTGGCGACGGATTTTCCGTCGCTATATATCCGTCGCTATAAATTAGCGACGGATTTGCCGTCGCTAAAGGTAGATTTACCTACCCTGACAATAGTGACGGATTTTTAGCGACGGAATTTCTTTTTTTCCGTCGCTAAAACTTTTAGCGACGGATTTTGGACTTTTGGCGACGGAATTTTCCGTCGACAATAGTCCCCTTTGCAGTAGTGTATCCTCCATCTCTGACCTAGAGCTAGGAGCTCTCTCTCCCAGATAATGCTTCGCCATAAATAAGAGCAGCCAGGGCCGACACCAGCTAAAAGGAAGTCCGAGCCCCTAAAATACTTCCCCTTCAAAACCCTACTAGCCAGAGAAGAAGGGTTCTGAATGATTCTCCATGCCTGCTTAGCCACTAATGCCTGATTAAACATCTGTAGTTCTATAAGCCTAGACCATCCTCTGACTTTGCACGATACACCTTTTGTCACTGCTGGATTTTCAACTTTTAGCAACGGACAAATCCGTCGCTAGAAGTTGATATTCCGTCGCTAAAAGATTTAGCGACGGAAAAATTAAAATTCCGTCGCTAAATTTTCGACGCTATATCAGGGGTGCCTAAAAAGACTTTTGGCGACGGACATTCCGTCGCTAAATTTTAGCGACGGTCTATTAGCGACGGAATTTTGGTCGCCATTTTAAAAAATAAAAAAATAAAAAAACAATAGCGACGGAAAATCCGTCGCTAATATTTATTTAGCGACGGAAATTCCGTCGCTAAATAAATATTAGCGACGGATTTTCCGGCGCTATTGTTTTTGGAAATTGTACACGTATAGTTTCGTGCATGTTTTCCATCGCTAAATAGGACTTTAGTGACGAAATTTCCGTTGCTAAAATTGTTTTTAGCAACTGATTTTCCGTCGCTAAAAATTTAAAAAAAAATTTAGAAAATATTTTAAAAATTGAAAATACCCTGTACAATATCGATAATAATTTTTAAAAACCTGTTCAATCAGCAGAAGAAAGCTTCAATCTTACGCAAATATCACATCCCACGCATATATCACATATTTAATTCAATAAAAGCAAGTAAAAGTTTCTCGACAGGTACATAATAAATATTGTTTATACAACACAAGAAATTATTTTCAAAGTTATGTTAAGGACAATCAATCCTCCTGATCATCATCATCATCCTCATCCTCAACACCAGCCACATTATGACTACCCCCGGCTGCACCTTGTGAAGAAGTCCCGGCCTGTAAATATAAATCAAATGTTAACAAGTGTGTGTAAACGTTAATAAGAGTACAAATATAAATATACTACAACACAACACCACAACAACACAACACCACAACACAACACAACAACACAACAACACAACAACACAACACCACAACACAACAACACAACACCACAACATCACAACACCACAACACAACACCACAACATCACAACACATGTTATTTGCTATAATACCGATCTTTTGTAGTGTTTGTTGATGTACATGTTATTATTATTATTATTTGGGAAGTCCATATCATCATGTCTAAATTATGCATATAATTCATTGATATAATATTTTGACTATAGATTATATTATTTCGTGTTCTCCCTATTTCAAGCATCACAAATAGGTTCTGATTTCATTTATATGAGCAGCAAAGCAGAAAATGTGACCACCAATAGCCGATCGCAAGGAATAAGATTTCTTTCACATCTCACCGGTACAAACTATCTTCCTCCCTTAATTTCATAATTACTGCCACATAAGCTTACTATATATCTAATCTTGCAATTACCAGCCAATGTAGAGACAAAAGCAGCAGGTAAAGCATGTGCAAAGCCACTCCAAGCTAGAAATAATGCAGGAGTAAGGTAATGGCTTAATGGATTCGGAGAGTATTATGTTATTCAATCACTCCCTTGGATTGTTGTCTTAAATAGATTTAACCAAGCTTATATTTTCTCTACCAACCCACCAACCAATACCACCAACACTACGCACGCATACACCATCAACACCACCATCACATAAAAACATTATAAGTATATATTTTGAGGTTTGTGTTAGGGTTAGAGTTAGGGTTTGTGTGTAACAGTTTGTATCAGTGTGTATCAGTATGTACGATATCATCTAATTAAAAAAAGCAAAGTATATATATTACCTGTGACGACAAAAACCGTCTCCTATATGCCTCCTGAGCCTCCTGAGGCAGAGTCGACATGAATTGTGTGAACTCCAATACGGTCTGCTCCCGGCGCCTCCGTTCTTCCTCTAGAGCCCACTGATATGTTGTTTGCTGCGACTACCAATCTTCAATCGCTTTTAATCGCTGGTCCATCGAGTCTTGATATGAACTGCTTCCCGGTGTTCCTTGTGGTGCTGCAGACTCGTAGGTGCTACTAGACTCGTGTGGCCTCTGCTCGGATCCTCTCCACCGGTATCTGTTCTTCCTACTAGGTCCAATGACCGTCTCGATGATGGAGTCCTCATCCTCCCTACTTAGCCGGGCAGGAGTGCTAGAACAGACCTGAGACTGAGTCAATTGCTCCTGTACCTTGGCATGTAATTTCTCCTGCGATATATAAAAACAACCCGAGCAAGTCGACTTAATAATGATGCGTTGATATGAAATTGAATATATAAATGAACTGCTACTTACAGCCAGATCATTATTCTTTGCTTTCTTCTCTTCATTGGTGTAATTCGGGCTCCAGGAAGTCAGAATACGATCTGCAAAATGTCTGAGATCTCCCCTTCCCTGTTTTATTCAAATATATCATTAACCCATAACACATAAATTATACTCAACGTAAAAGCTAATATATTATATACCTCAAGCTCTAATTGATGATAATGCTGGCTGAATGTCCTGGAGCCCCCGTGATGCTCGTAACTGCGAGGCGCGTTGCGATTCCTCCTTGCTATTTCAGCTTGAGCCTACAAAACAATGTCAATACGAAACAATATCACTTAACCCTAAACCTAACCCTAACCCTCAACCTCAACCTCAGACCTCACCATCACCCCCACCCTCACCCTCACCTAACCCTAACCCTCACCCTCACCTTCACCCTCCCCTAACCCTAACCCTAACCCTATCATCAACCCTAACCCTAACCCTAACCCTAACCCAAACCCAAACCCTAACCCTAACCCTAACCCTCGCCTAACCCCAAACCTAACCCTAACCCTCACCCACACCATCACCCCCACCCTCACCTAATTACCCTCCTCTAACCCTAACCCTAACCCTAACCCTAACCCTAACCCTCACCTAACCCTAACCCTAACCCTAACCGAACCCTAACCCTAACCCTAACCCTAACCCTAAACCATAACCCATAACCTGAATAAGCTAAAATTAATTATTTTATTTAGTAATCATTTTATCAATATAATATTTTTATTGATGGTTTGGGTTTTTTGGGCTAATTTTTCTTGTTTACCAATTAAACTAAAAATTATAAAATATAAAATTTTTAAATAATAAAAATAACTAACAAATGCATCTCCCCCCCCCCCTTCTAATCTCTGCCTTCTCTATCCCTGTCTCATCGTCGCCCGACACGCGCCGCGGCCGTTGGTCGCTCGGCTGCGCTGCCCGCGTCGGCCGCGACTAGGAAAGAGAGGAAGAGAAGGAGAGATTGAGAGGGGAGAGAGAGAGATTGAGGGGGGAAAGAGAAGGATATATGTACCTTTGAGAAGAGCAGGGGGAGAGAGGAGGGAGAGAGGGGCGGCGGCGTCGGCGGCGATGACGGTTGGCGGCGGACGAGGGGGGTGGGCGAGATTCTGACGGATGAGGTGAGGATGGGATGCGTTTAGCGGCGGGTTCCTTACGGGGGGATCGACGAGGGAGGGCGGCGAGAATTCCGACACGAGAGGGGGAGATCGGGGCGCCGGACAGTGAGGGGGGGCGGTGGATCTGACAGCGGGGGGTGGGTGGGGTCGCTGAAAATGAGAAGGGCGGGGGTCACTGAAAATGAGAGGGGGGGGCGGGGGGGGGAACTAGCGGCTATTAATTTTCGGGCGCGGGTGCCCAAAAAATTTGGGCGCCCGCGCCCAAAATTTTTTGCCTGAATTCGTTTTTAGCGACGGCATTTCCGTCGCTAAAAACTATTTAGCGACGGAAATTCCGTCGCTAAAACTTATTTAGCGACGAAATAAAATTTCGTCGTAAAATATTTTAGCGACGAAAAAAATCCGTCGCTAAAATTAATTAATCCGTCGCTATAACTCTTTTAGCGACGGAAAACTAGCGACGGAATTTTCCGTCGCTATAAATTAACATATAGCGACGGAATTTTCCGTCGCTATTTTTCCGTAGGTATAAGCTCATTTTCTACTAGTGTGCCACCTAACCCAGTGAATCTTTCCCTCACTAGAAGTTGATCACCATCAGAATCTCATAATGATAGACTCAATCTCCCTACACAAAGAAATTAGAATGTGAAAGATACTCATTACATAGTATGGGATCGCTTGCAAAACAGCTTTCACCATATCCTCTCGCCCCCCAGCTGAGAAAAGAGCCCTCCTCCAAGCTTGGACTCTTTTCTAAACTAAGTCTCTGATTGAAGCTAAAGTTTGACGACGGCTTCTTCCAATCACCAAAGGGAGGCCTAAGTACCGATCATGTGACTAGGCCCTATCAAGCCCCAAGACAGAGAAAATAGAGGTCTTAGTATCCTCATCTACATAGGGGATAAAGGTGATGACAGACTTCTGAAAGTTGACATTTTGACCGATTGCAGTCTCATATAGTAGCAGAGTACTCTGGACAGTTTGTGCAGTAGTCTGGGAAGCCTGAATAAAAACCAAAGAGTCATCTGTAAAGAACAAGTGAGAAATCATTGGCCCCGACCGGGAACAAGATAACCCTATGATGCACCTGTTCTCCTCCTGTGATGATCAATGCCGAGAGAGTTTCTGTGTAGAGAAGAAACAAATATGGAGATAGTGGGCATCCTTATCACAGACCACGAGTAGGAGTGACCTAACCCATAATCTGCCCATTGAGGCAGAAAGAGAGTGAGGAAGTAGAGATACAGTTCAAGATGAGATGCCTCCAATGATCTGAAAATCCCGTGACCTGAAGGGCCTTGTCAATAAATCCCCATTTCACCCTATCATATGCCTTACTCATATCCAGTTTTAGTGCCATATGACCAGACTAACCCCGTCTCCTTTTTTGCAATGTGTGGAGAAGCTCAAAAGCAACAATGACATTGTCCTGAATAGATCTCCTTGGGACAAAGGCACTATGAAAGCATCCGATCAATCCGCCAAGAACTCGCTTCAGCCTATTAGCAATGGTTTTCGTGACAATCTTGTAGACCATATTACATAGACCAATGGGTCTAAAATATACCACGGTCTCAGGTGAATCCTTTTTGGGGATGAGAACCACATTGGTTTTATTCTAAGACCTGATAGACGAGCACCCATTTAGAATCTTCAAACATACAGCTAAAATATCTGGGCCAATAACAGACCACTAGGTGTAGGCGGTAAAAATTACCGCCACGAATTTGTACATGAAACCCCCGCGAATCGGAATCGCCCACTTGGGTGAAGGGAGAACCGCAACCACGGGTTGGGCTTGCTGGCGCGAGCCTAAACCGCACAAGCCCCATAATTCACCCTCATGAGCCGAAGTCACCTAGATTCGCCGGTATGGTAGGCTCGCCCTCATGAGCCGAAGTCATCCAGATTCGCCTGTATGATCGACTCGCCTGCATGAGTCAAGATCATCCGAATTCGCCCGCTTACTCGACTCGCCTGCACGAGTCGAGAGCTAAATTCATACCCGACGGCCTTTCCACTGCATACAAGGATGGGCTTTCCCCACTTCCCGTGATGTGAAGGGAGGGAGCACAATACTCCAAGCCCGTCAAGTGGCCCCTCACAGTACGAGTGATCAGACAGGCGCCAAATCAGCCTGTGCACTCATAAATGCAGTTCACTTCTCCCGTCCGAATCGAGAGCTAGACCCGCCGGCACTCGGCGAGCTGTCCAAACCCACTCGAGTACTGGGCACCTATTTCCCCACTTCTCGTGATGTGAAGGGAGAGAGCACAGTATTCCAAGCCCGTCGAGTAGCCGTCCGCAGTACGAGTGATCGGACAGACGCCAGATCAACCTGCACCCTCATAAATGCACTTCATCTCGCCTGTCCTAGTCAAGGTCAGGATTCGTCGGCATTTGGCGAGCTGGCCAAACGCACTCGAGTATTGGGCAGCCGCTGTCTCACATACGAGGAATGGCCTTTTTACTCCTACGTAACGTGATGTGAAACACAGTACCTCGAATGACCGCTCATAGTACATGTGAGCAGCAAGATACCTCTCAACAGTACATGGTCACATCCTATGATTCAAGGGGCGACTAAGCCATCTCTTCTTTATTTGAGAGCTTCTTCCAACCACAATAAAAAGGGTCGGAAAAAAAAGGTTTGAAGGGTGCGAAGGTGTGGAGCATTCAGCATAGAATGATCCAACGTTCAGCAGCTCTCCCATAGTTAATTGATTAATCCCATCAGTTAACCGAACCACTAGCTCTCGACCCCCGATCAGGTCGACGACAACCTCTTTGCATAACCTTTGCACTGCAGCGCCCTCCTCTAGTTCCGAGCCCTGATCGCCGTCGAACTAGGAGATTCTAACTCCATCAACCCGAGCCTCTACTGTGTACTGAAACTCGCCAGTAACCTCGGTCAAACCGTCCAAGGGAAGCAGACTCGGTGCGAGAATCAAGCGAAGCATCTTGTAGCTACTGAAAGTCCCCACATTTAAACAAGGAGGGCATTCCCTCTGTTTCTGTTGTAAACATTTGATTATTAGTTTGTAATAAGCCATTCTTATTAATACAAACGAAGTTCCCTATTTTTAGGAGATCAAAATTTACACCTATAGAAGATGACGATCACAGTGGGAGAAGCTGTTTCTTCAAACGAAATGGTGGTAGCTCAGTTCGACGAGGTTGTTATTGGGACGACTGTGGAGTCCCTAGAGATCGAGTTCGACCAAGCCAAGTACGAAGAGTACTTGTCTTGCTCTTCTTCTGGTAGTAATGCGTCCCGCAAACGCCACCGAGTCGTGTGCAGAGGCCAACCTCAAACGGTCAAAGCCTCCGCACCTGAAGGATCCACCCGAGTCTCGACGGAGGGACCTGCTCCCTCCAAATCAATCAAGGCCAAGCTAGGGCGAAAGCCCGCCAGATGGGTCGCCAAGCGGCCCTCACAGGTACCCATCCCAGAAAGAACGGAAGTTCCTTCCGGCGCAGACTGTACCGCCACAGCCCTCGCGGACACTCTTCTCTCTAGAGGAAGCTCGCAACAGCGGCGATGGTAAGGCACTCGCCCCAAAAAAAAACCAAGAGGCCCAAGCCTTCGTCTCCAAGACGGCTTGAACTATTAACGCGGCCCAAAAAATTAGACGAGGGTGCAACTGGCCCGACGCCGGAAGGCTCTCCAAATTAGGAGCGCCAACAAAGAAGGATGGGACCGTCGGTTTGGGTGGACTTCGCTTCTCGGGTCACATCCCTGACGTGAATAAGCCACCCCGAGCGAGCGAATCAGCATGGAAAGACGAACCCTCGAAGGCAAGCGAGTCTTACCAGGACCCCTCGACAGATAAGCGTAACAAGCGGGAGAGCCTTGACCCAAAGGGCAAAGCGGTAGGCGATGCCTCGCAAACCCGCCCACGCGATCGAGGGGTTGAATCTCGCCCGCACGCTGGAGTTCGCCCGAACGTGAGGATTCGCCTGTCAAGGCAAACTCGCCCAACTTTGACGCCCAGCCATCCTACCCAGTGTACATCAGGGGATGCATCCAGAACTCTCTTGTGCGGTCACCCAGGCGATCCGTCTGACACCGGGGGTTGTCTCCAATCACCCACAGAAGACCTCCAGGGTTACTTAACTCGCAAACGCACCTTACACGAGGCGAATCCTCAGTGCCACTGTAAGAAGCTCATCTAAACAGTACTCGCTGACTGCCAATGTATAAGAACGGCGAAACCTTCGGCGTTCGAGAGGCTCTCTCGACAACCTTCCCGACCGAGACCCTCTCGTCAAAGGCATCATCACCAAAAAGGACACGCCGCTGAAGATTGAGAACTCTTATCCGCTACAATCAACATGACAGATAAGGGCAAGGCCATCTTTTCTGGTTCTCCCGATTCGGACTCTTTCCTGGGACCTAATCCTTCGCTCGCCCAACGTGAGCGAGACGGTATATACCGACGCACTCGTAGCCACACGGGGATGAGCATTGGGTTTGATTATTCGACCTTAACACCTCCCTCCAACGATGAGAACGAGGTTCACTTGGCGGCAGCTACGTCCCAAACATCGCACTCAAGTCAGGACGCACTGGCAAGGGTACACATGGCTGAACTCACCCATGAACATTGTCCCCCTGAAATTGATCAAACACCTAGGGATACCGCAAAAGCGTCTGTCCACGACTACCATGACTATCTTTGGTTTTAACACCACGAGGACTCGGCCACTTGGCAAGATCCGCCTGAAATGTCGAATAGGCGACATGAAGACTGAGGTGACCTGCTATGTTATCGACGCTGAAC
The DNA here is from genome assembly GCF_001876935.1 of Asparagus officinalis. NCBI lineage: Eukaryota > Viridiplantae > Streptophyta > Magnoliopsida > Asparagales > Asparagaceae > Asparagus > Asparagus officinalis. The sequence goes on along the minus strand of NW_017972435.1, from coordinate 215,320 downwards.
CATCCTACAACGTGCTCTTAGGACGTCCGTGGATCCATGGCAACCGAATAGTCCCGTCCACGTTACACCAATGTTTGAAGTATGTGGATGATTACGAGCAAGTGAAGACGGTAGTGGCCGACAAACAACCCTTCAAGGGTGTCGAGAACTACTTCACGGACTCTCTGCTGTACCAAGACCTCGACGAACCACCGGTTGAAGAACTGGAGAGCGGCAACAAGACAGATAGCGAACCTGAGTACGGCGATGTCCTAATCTTGAATGACAAAAGGAATTCAGATTTACCCAGATAATGTACCAGCCATTCAAGAGCTTCAACCACCCCGAAACCTCAAAGAACTAAGGGGTCTTCAAGGGCGATTGGCCTACATCCGAAGGTTCATCTCAAATCTTTCGGGCAAATGTCAACCCTTCTCCAAACTAATGAAGAAAGGTACTTCCTTCGTGTGGGATGAGCCTTGTCAACGAGCATTTGAGGAAATCAAAGCTTATCTCTCGAATCTGCCTGTCCTTGCGGCTCCAATATCGGGAAAGCCAATCCTCATCTACGTACGGGCTATGGATCATTCTCTGGTCGCCCTCCTGGTGCAAAATGACGACACTGGCCACGAGCAAGACATCTACTACCTAAGTAGGACCTTACAAGGCGCCGAACAGCGGTACCCGATGGTCGAGAAGGAATGTTTGGCCTTAGTATTCGCCGTCCAAAAGATGCGGCACTACCTGGTCGGCCAGACAATCCACATCATTTCCCGGATAAACCCCATCCAAGTTTTCATGACACAGCCTGCGGCGTTAAATTGGCGTTTGGCCAGGTGGGCACTCCTACTGTCCTAGTATGATATCCATTTCATGCCACAAAAGTCAGTCAAAGGACAGGCCATATGCGATCTTATGGCTAGTGATTAGGGTCTTATGCTAATCTAATCCGATTTTATGCCAATTAAAATTAATTAACAAGTTATCCTAGCAAGTATGAAATACAACAAGATATGTAAGCTAGGATAAGCAATATGAACAAAGAGCAATATCCTAGCAATGAGATATACTATAAGAGATATGCAATGATATATAATTAACACAAGGGTAAACAATCTAAGCTAGATAGTGGGCAATATAAACAACAAGCAATATACAAAGGCGATATAAGATATAAAAATAAGTGCGCCAATGCAATCACAAATAAACGATATAATTACGGAGTTCGGTCCCCACGACCTACGACTCCGCTCCTCACCTCGAGGAGATCTCCACTATCATAACCCGGTTTGGAAGCCGGAACTTCTACACACTCGGTTTTCTAGCTAACCGAAAACTCTACAACTCACACTATTGCAAACCTACTCTACACCCTCACAAGTGTTGGACCTAGCCGTGTCTCCCTCAAGTGCTTAGTTATAACCTCTCCTTAGGTTCGTCAACCGACGCCACTCCTCTTGGGACGATCCTCGACTCTCACCACACACTCCTCTCGGTGTACAAGTGTATTACAAAGTGATCTCACAAGATAGGCTCAATACAAAGAGTGATTGTTCTCTAATATGAATGAGAATACAATAAAAGCTCACACTCAATTGTTACAACTCTCACCAACCCAAATATACTATGTATAAAAATACAATAAGCTCATGTGGGTGTGGGTGTAAACAATGAGTAAAATCAAATCTAACTCAAATAGCAAACTAGAAATAATAAGAATATGAAAATCAATAATAATATTGCTAGAGAAAAGAGTTAGAAAACTTCTCTATAAACACAAAGAGAGGATGAGAAGATATTAAAGATGAACTCTTCAACAAATGATGCAAACTCCTCTTTGTAACAGCAAACCCCAAAAACAAACTAAATAAACTTAAACTCTTTTAAAACTTGTTTAAAACATTTTCTTGGGTTGTTGTGAGAACTAAGATCAAAAGGGTATATATAGCCTCCCAAAACCTCAGCCAAAAACCCCAAACAAAAGACCAAAAAACCAACAGAATCGAAAATTAGATTCTGTACAAAATAGCCGTTGGAGTGAATGGCGGTCGACCGTGGAAAACTCGCGGTCGACCGCGAGCCAGCTTTGAAACTCAGAAAACTTCTAGAGACTTACGCGGTCGACCGTGGTGGGCTGACAGTCGACCGTGGCGGTTGACCGCGAAAGTTTCTATTGGCTCCGCAGGCTAAAAACGAAAAAGCGGTCGACCGTGGCGGTCGACCGTGAACTGATATATGAAATTGACAGTTTTGAAAACAGTTTGCTGATTTTAAAACAGTGTTTAAAAATATCAACTAAATTCCAAAAATTATGAAACTTTGGGAAATGATTGTAGACATGATAATATACATGCTACAAAAACTGGTTTTCCTAAAAGGACTTCCCAAATGAGAAATATCATCATTTTGTAAAATAGTCCAAAACATGAAAATGTAAACATATGAATTTTGACATTTAGGCTAAACCATATTTTGAAACTTTGTACAATGATTATGTAGACTTAATAAAATATATATATGATTATTATTAAGTCCAAAAACTAAGAATACAATATTTTTACAAATACAATAGAAAATGAAATATATGAGTATGTATATGAAAATATTTTTGTTTCATATCTAAGTAGTTAAACCAAATCACAATAATAAATATGAAATATGTAATTTCATATTTATAAACATAAAAACTAAAACTTGTGTTGTATATATATATGACTACATATATATACAAGGAAACCAATAAAATGTGTGTGTATATGATATTGAGCTTAACGTACTTAACACACATAATATAACACCTAAACTAAAGTTACCCAAGCTTGATGAAGGTCTTCAATGAGCTCAACTTGGTATACTTGCAGATGAAGCTTGAACTTGGATCTTCAACTTGAATTGTACATAGCTTCACACCGACATTCCGCCAACCTCCATTGGATATGATCGTTGAAGCTCTATTCCATCTATCGTCCAACTCGTTGTTTTCCTAGAATAAATACGAAAACACAAACACTAGACAAACAATATTAGAAGTAAATTATTTGTTAAACATCATCAAAACAAGAAGGCCAATAGAATTCACCTATGCCTGGATGGAGATTTGGTCGTCTCCTATGATGTCTGGTGGAAAGATGCCTAGAACCCTAGCAGAAACCAAGACATGCATAGGGCCATAAATGTGCAACTAAGGCAAAGGTTAAAAGTAAAAACTACTACAAATGAGTTTGATGTTGTGTGATCGTTGAATTTTAGACATTTGCTGGTTCAAGTCTAAGGGGGATTCAAGTCCTTGCGACATCTACCTTGTGCACAACGATTGGAACAATGCAACATTACACGACACTAGTTTAAAACTTGTGTGGGATTGTTGGATTTATTGGTCAAAACCGCTTTTCAAAATAAGTTTTTAAACAATATATTTACTAACTACTGGTTTTTTTCAGAAATCCTTAGTAGCATAGTGGAAAGTAAAAGTTTTGGTATTTTAAAAGGTCCTGAGTTCGAGGCTTACTGTAGGCAAGCCGAGAATTATTTTGTCTAAAATAAATCAATTAATCCCTCATAAGTACTAGTAGGTCATGAGTCATGGGCTATGAGTCGTGTGTTCGCGAGCCAATGGGCTGAGGATCGGGGCTAATCGGGCTGAAGCATTAAGTGGCGCTTTGTAAGGCTTACTTTGCACTTCGCACGGATGCATCAAGGCTAGGTGGCATGCTTTGGCACTGTTATAATATAATTATCATTATGATTTGTAACAGTCAAATTAACTATGGGTGACCATTGAGTTGGCCTTAGAGGCCTATAAATCGTGCATTTGGGGTAGCTCTTGGGAAAGGGAAATACACTGAAGTGTTGTAAAACTTGAACAGATTGAATCTATTAAGCTGTTGTGCTGTTGCTACAGAGTTTAAAAGCGTGCAAGCTTTAGTCTATGCCCAAAGGAACATAGCTTTGAACTGAAAGGTTATTACAGATCGAAAGATTTTTGCCTGAACCGAAAGGTTTTAACAGATTGAGGAGATCGCTGCCTTGACCAAAAGGTCTTATAGATCGAAGAGATCTTGATAGTACTTGGTTAGTGCACACCATTGTACTGTACTCCTGTTCTTGGAAGCAGTTTGACCTTGGGATCCTTGCACCGGAGTATGCCAAATACCGCTTTAAGCATAGCGTTTCACAAACGCACAGTAGCTAACTTGAAAATATTTTAAAATATAGCACTTCAGCTTTCTTTCAGTTCTCTCTAATTTATATCTATTTTATTCTAGATTTAGCCACAGGCGCCAACACCAATCTCTATACTAATCCGAAAGCTTCTTATGAGATCTTTTGTTCCTTATGAAATATCCTATTCCTTTCTCTCTATAAACAATATACAGCAATAGCTAACCCTACAAACTAAAAATTCCTCCTGCTCAGGTAACTAACCACTTGAGAATATGCCCCCACTCATAGCTTTTAAAATAGGAACAAAGTCAATCCATTGTTCTATTCCAACCATCATAAGAAAACTACTGAAGTAGTAATAATGTACCATTTGAATATAGTATGCAAATTATGTAATATTTTAAAATATAATAAATTTATTGTTGCATGTATAGTTTGGGTATTAGTTCTATAATTGTTATAGTGTCCTTAGAAATTGCTTTTTTAGATCATGCAGTACTGTAATGGTCATTTACTTAGAGATGTGATCCAACTTAGAGATTTCTTAAACTTATGATTAACCTATAATTAGTAAATGATAACTTCATCATAATAAGTTATTATGTATGACACCGACATATGAGATATGGTGATGAGTCTCAGCCATCAGGAATGGGTATTCCTTGGGTGTATATCATAAGCACATATTATGATGTGTAGCACTAGACCGCATTAGGAATCTCTCGGACGAGTCATCGAAGAGATAATAAATTCAAATTATTACACGGTCCCTTTGATTTGATAATATTGTTATTTCTGATTTGATAATTTAATAGGCATTGATGTGATGGTTAAGCTTATTTAACAAGCAATATACAATTTGAAATATTGGGTTGCTAGATTTTATTTAGGAAAATAATAAATATCTAGATAGGATCTATGATTCTCATTATAATTAGTTAATTTATTATGCATTCTCATGAAGTTATTAAATCCCCTCTGGCAAATGCTTTTGGAAAATATTTTTAAAATTTTGTTCTCTTATAAAAAATTAAAAATGTTAATGTTTCAAATATTTATGTTAATAGGAATTGTAATTTTAGGCATGAGCAAATACGTGATTTGTCCTACTCAATAAAGTTGCCTAAAATAAATTGATACTAAAGATGACTGAATGTAAGATATTATTACAAATAAATAATCCATATTATGGAGGAGCTTTTATGAACAATTGGTCAGATAGAGATTTAATAATTAAATTAAAATTATTAATTTAATTAGTAATGAGTTCTTGATATGGGATCCAATTGGTCTCACTAATATCATTAAAATAGGTACAAATGCAATACGGTTCTGTCTTTAACCATTATTGATGGAGTTTTTGAGTAATTCTAAATCGTTTAGGATTTGTTATCTATAATTCTAGTCTAATCCTATAAATAGGGTTCATACGCACCTATATATTAAGACATAAAATATTATGAAAAATGAGAAGAAATAATAGAAAAATAACAAATTAAGAACATATCTCTTAGTATTGCTTCTTTTTCGTGATGGGTAGATTTCAGCTTTATGCTTTTTCTTTTGAGCAAGTTTATTTGGTTGATCTTGGGATATATTATTGTAGATAATCAGAAAGTGTTTCAGGTATTTTTTTAAACTTTAATTAATTTTGATTAATCTACATGATGTGCATATTTGATATTCCACCATATTGTATGTCATATTTACAACAGATGGTATCAGAGTATGTTTAGAATCTGATTTTGATGTTTAATTGGATTAAATTGTTGGATATTTAAGATTTGATCAATATTTAAGATTTGATCATGAATATATTTTCGGAATATTTAATTTGATTAAATTGAAAGTTTGATTAGATTAGATTTTTGGGTTTGCTATTCACGGGTTATTTGATTAAATCTGATTTAATTGCTTTTATATATCTTGGAGGGGGCTACTTAATTTGATTTAAGTGATGTTGATACAGACATGAATATAACAAATCTAGGTTCGTGATTATGTTTGATAATCTTGGTTTTTTGTTTCAGATTAATGATCCGATCATGCGTCGTCGAATTTGGATCCGATTGGGGTCAAGCCACCGTTGGTTGCTATCATTTGACTGAACAACGGTTAAAAAAGACACATCTATTTAACTGAACAATTCTATCCTCTGCGTTCTATCTTGCGTCAATAATCTTCTTTGAAACACCGACCACGTAATGAAAGAATGTATGGGAGTAGTTAAAGCATTCTAAACAGCCTTACGCCAAGTAATAAGAGGAACATCGTCAAATGAAGCTTTATAGATTTGAAATTTACCTGATAATCAAATGTTGCACTATTTGCATTGGTCTGAAGTGAAAAAAATAAACAATTTTTATGAGAGAATATCTTAAAACCCTTCTAACAATTTTTGTAGAGACTTACAAGGGTATATCTTAAAGCCCTTCTAATAATTACACCAAAGTTCCGAAGTTGCAGTGAGGGTTGAATGTTATATTTTTTTTATAATCTAACATGTCTCCACCGGTTGAGCGCCTTTTTTTATGGGTCGAAACCTGAACTCACACAACGGTATCAAGTTTTAGTAAATTTACTTTAAATTCCTGGCCGGTAAGATTTGAATATGAGTTGATTTAATACCATATTAAATTTAAGTCTTTTTGTGGTGAGAGTTGAAGGTCGTATTTTCATATACTAACATAAGGGTTAGGATTATATTTTAATATACCATCTTAAAATCCCTCTAACCATTACACTAGAACTCTAATATTTGATTAGAAGATTTGCAAGGCACAAATAACACTTCAATACTTGATGGCATTAGTGTTTGGAGCTCCACCCAAGAGCTGCAAATAATTGGTGTTGGACATTGTAGTAGCCAACTCCTTAGCTCCAACCATACTGGTCTTAATTATCTTATCTCTTAGTCCTAACCGAGAAAAAAATCCCTTCTCTTCTTCCCCGTTCTCATCTCTTAGAAATCCCTCTTCTCCTTCTCCGTCTTTGTCTCGTCTCTAAGTCCCAACTGAGGGGAAAATCCCTATTATGGCTGAAGTTTTCCCCTAGTTAGATCCCTAACTTAGAATCTTCTCTTGATTTGCCCCCAATCAGTCTGACACTTGTTCATCACTGCCTCATCCGTCCAATGGTTCTTCGCCTAACCGTCAGCATCTCCTCTAGCAGTTCTTCGCCTTATAGTCGCCACCTCCTCCTTCAGCACTTCGCCTGCCTACTGCCACCTCCTTTAGTGCCTCTCTTGACCGTCAGTCACCACCTTCTCCAGTGCCTCTTCTGCGAGTAGATGTAATATTATTATATTGATTTAGACATTGCCCCTTGAAAGTTTGGTGGTTGTTGCAGTTTGGTTCAATTCCTCATAACCTTTTTTATTCTGGATTTGGAATCTTGGTGTATTACATTCATTTAATAATTTTCTTATTTGAACAGAATGCTCTCAATGGATTAATATAGCACGAAGAGGCCCTTTCCATGTGTAAATCATCACTTAGATTCAATAATTTAAAATTTTTGAGTAAAAGTATTTGAAATTGAGGGTGTATTTGAAATTCACGTAAAAGTTTGTAATATCACATTTCTTCTCACAGTTGTTGGAACTCTATATTTAACTTCATAACGCAATTGTTGGTTAGACAGTTCTGCAAGTGTTTGAGAATTGAGTTTCAAAACCAGTGTTATAGGTATTGGTACCATTTAGGGGAATATACTATAAAACTAAGAGATAGAAAACTTGTGAGATTGGGCAAATTGACTAGTTGTCAATGAATGAGTACAAGTTGTAGCAATGTCCAATGGACATTAAGACTTTCTTTTGCAGTAAACCTTGTTCACTATGCAATATAGATAGGAAATATGATCTATTTTAAGGACACATTGTTAAAGAAAGCATTACAAGGCTCTTTCATTAATCTCACTTTATACAAATTTGTGCGAGACATCATCCATGTTAAACTATATTAAAGAGTTCCAGATTCATTTGAGAAGTATCTGAAATGTTCTTGGAGAGCGCAAAATCTTGTATTTAAAATGTTTCATAATAGGATTGTTAAAATTCTTCATAATATGATTGTATCTTCACTCATGGTCTTTCTTTCAAGTTGGAGTTGAAAATTTAAAGTAATATATCCTATTCTCCTTCATGCTTGCCTACACTATGATGTTGACCCTTCCCCCTCCTATACATGAATGTGTTTGATTATAATGTTTTAGCTTAATAATAGCTCGTTTAGTAAAGAAAAAAAGTATAACATTGATATAATACTAAAGTTGACTTATGTTTTACTTTGTTTGCAATAAACCAATGCTAGATGCCTTCAATCTCAGCTTTTGTTCTTATGCAATTTTGTGAGTACAACCAAACCTGCTCTAATAAGAAAATTTCTCTTTGATTGATGTATTATTTGTTTGTAAACTTCATCTTTCTACTGGTGTATGTTGTATTCTCTTAGGCAAGAGAAAAAAATCTGATTTAGTTTGGTTAGTTTTGAGTGTAGAAGATAGATTTTAGTTGTAACATATTATCCTTACTTTTATGTGTGTATATGTATATTTGGAGTTTGATTTGGAAACTAACATTTGAATTTATACCTTCATTGAGTCCATTTGATCTGTATGTACTAGTTCAACTCCTGTCCTTAACAGTTTACAAGAGATTTATCAATGGGTTTGTAAGACTATGAAAAGAGATAATATGAAAGTGTAGCGTGATAATCTGCAAGTATAGCGGGATAATCTGTAAGTATAGCGTGATAATTTGAAAGTATATCGAGATAATCTGAAAGTATATCGGGATAATCTGAAAGTATAGCGTGATAATCTGTAAACATAGCGGGATAATTTGAAAGTATAGCATGATAATCTGTAATTATAGCATGATAATCTCCAAATATAGCATAATAATTTATAAGTATAGTGTGATAATCTGAAAGTATAGTAGGATAATCTAAAAGTATAGCGGGATAATCTATAAGTATAGTGTGATAATCTGTAAGCATAGCGTGATAATCTGTAAGTATAGCGTGATAATCGGATTGTATAGCGGGATAATATGAAAATATAGCATGATAATCTATAAGTATAGTGTGATAATCTATAAGTATAGTTTGCTAATCTATAAGTATAGTGGTTTAATTTGAAAGTATAGCAGAATAATCTGTAAGTATAGCGTGATAATCTGTAAGTCATATCGAACACATAATTAAACAATCATACAAAACACATAACAAACATATATCTTACATTGATCCAAAAGTATGACAAAAACATGTTTTACATTGATCCAAAAGTATGGCACTTACACAAAACTATAACACAAAACTCATGCACGTTTGCAATATTGTACTTAGAATATAAAGGGGATTTAGTCTGTAATAGGTTGTCTACATGTTCTATGGTTGTGACCGTACTATTGACATCTACTGCATCTTAACTCTTTATGGGGATTCAATTCTAAAGGAATGCACTTTGTTCTTGATCTTCCATGAAAAATTGTTGTTGTTGGCGGCCGAATCACCATATTTTCATCATCTACATATGGCTTGTCATCATCAGGAATTGGGTATATATGAAAGAAGTAGCATATGCGATATGTCTCCACACTAAAGTTGTGAGAAATATATGAGTAAAGAATATCGTTATTTTGTTAAATTACTGTAGCCGCATGCTTGCAAGGTAGCTTGACTACTTGCCATTCATGATAAGTGCATGTGTGATCATTCAAATCTACTTCTATGGTTGTGAAATCATATACCTCATGCCTTCCTGTAATAGAAGGAGTAGTGGAAAGACAACATGATTGCTCATTGATATGAATGACGTGCTCTTCCACAATAGGAACAAATGCTATGGTCCACTTGTGGGATGCCTCCCGCCTTTCAAAACTTATTTTATTCATTTTCTTACAAATATTATCAGTTGTTTGGGTACTTAGTAAATAATAAGTTTCTTTGATCCAAGAATTGAATGACTCCGCTAGGCTTGATTTTAACCTTCCATATCTACATGCATATCAATAAAAAGTAAGTATAAAGGTACATATATCTAAATGATTTATATATAAAATTTGCATAAATTAAAATATTGACCTTTTCTCATTAAAGTAGCAATTAGCCTAATTTTTTGGACTCATCCTCAACATTTCATTATAGGCAATCTCTGATTTGTTCCGTAGCTCATTGCATTCATTGTTATAGGAATGAGAAGTGTATGCATAAGCAACCCTCTTCATAGTTTGTAGTTTGCACACATTCATTTCGTAAATGTGGTGTCATACCTTTCTTTGATAAGTTATTCTTAAAATTAGCCAAAAGATGATGAATGCGATAAGAGTGATATTGTTGGCCTTTTTGTTTTGATGATGTTTTAACAAGTAATTTATAACTAATATTGTTTGTCTAATGTTTGTGTTTTCTTATTTATTCTAGGCAAACAATCAGTTGGAAGTTAGATGGAATTGAGCTTACACGAACATATCCAATGGAGGATGGCAGAATATCAGAGTGAAGCAATACAATTCAAGTCAAGATTCAAGTTAAGCTTCATCCACAAGTTTACCAAGTCGAGCCATATTGAAGATCAAGTTGCTTGGGTAAATAATTTAGGCTTCATATTATATGTGTTAGATACTTCAAGCTCAATATCATATACAAACACAATTTATTGATTTATCCGTTTTGGGTTTTATCCACAAACAAAGTTTTTACAAACAAATAAATTTATGTTTATATACATATATGTTTGTTTCTTGTGGATAAGTTGTTTTTAGTTTAGCTATATAGAAATGAAGTAATAGTTATATTCATATACATACTCATATGTTTCATATTTATTATTTATGTTTTTGTAAAATGCATATTTTATACAAAATATCATTTTTGTGGAAATATTGCGTTATTGGTTTTTGGACTTAACAATATTTATATACATCTTTTATTAAGTCTATAAAATCATTTTACAAAGTCTTAAATTTTGGTTTATGTAAAAATATAACATTTCAAGTATATTAAGTTCGCATGTTTTAGACATTTTTTGTAAAATGACAAGCTTTTCGCATATGTGAAGTGCAATTCCAAAAATTCTTTTTGTAACATGTTCATTTACATGTATACAATCATTTTCTAAAGTTTTATATTTTTTGGAATTTATTTACTATTTTTAAAGGCACTTTACAAATTAGATTTTTTGTTTTAATCAAGCTGATATTGTGTTATCAGTCGACTGATAAAAATATTCAGTCGACTAATGAAATCGTCTGGAATCATTAAATGTTTTTGTTTTTATGACTGATGATCTATCAGTTAACTGATGAGTTTATCGGTCGACTGATAAGAACTTTAGTCGACTGATGAGCTAAGTTTGACCTATAACGGTCATCTCATTAGTCGACTGACGGAACCCGTCAGTCGACTGATAGCCTCCAAGGGCTATATTTTTAAACTTTATCTTGTTTTGGTTTTTTGATCTTTTTGCTGGGTTTTCTTGATCTTTTGGGTTTTCTATATATACCCCCTCATACCTAGCTCTATGATCAACCAAGAGTGTTTTAAAAAGAAGTTTAAGGATGTTTAAGTTTTTGTTTAAGTGTGTTTAAAAGTTTAGTTTATGAAGAAATTTTCACAAGATCTAGAAGAGATCATCCTTTGGTGTTCGAGCTTCAACTCATCTCTCTCTCTCTCTCTCTCTCTCTCTCTCTCTCTCTTGTTATTCAATGGAGAAGTTTTCTAAACTCAAACTCTAGGTTTACATTTATATACTTGTTTGCTTATTATTGTTCTTAAGCTAGATTTCATATTTGAGTTTAGTATTGAATTCACTCATTGTTTATACACACCCACTTGAGCTTAAGTATTTTCATATATAGTATATTTAGGGTTGTGAGAGTTATAACAATTGAGTGTGAGCCTACATTGAGTTCTCATCCATAGTAGAAAACAAACATTTGTATTTGTGAGTCTTAATTGTAAGATACACTTTATAATACACTTGTACATCGAGAGGAGTGTATGGTGAGAGACGGGGTCGTCCTAAGAGGAGTGGCGTCGATAGTAAAGCCTAGGGAGAGGTTGTAAATTCGAGCACTTGAGGGAGACACAGGCTAGAGACCAACACTTAGAAGGTATAGAGTGAGATTACAAGAGTATTGATTGTAAAGTTTTCGGTAAGCTAAAAAACCAAGTGTGAGGTCTATATGTTTTCGGGTGAGAGTCGAAAACTCGGTGTGATAGTGGATTTCTCCCCGGGAGTGGGGAGCAGAGACGTAGGACAGAAGGTCTGAACTCCATGATCATATTGCTTGTTTGTGTTTGCCTTGGCGCGCTTATTTTTGTGTTCATCTTCTATCACCTATTGCATCTTGTTTATTTTATCCACTATATTGTTTGCCCTTGCTCAGTTTACTTATCCTTGCATATCATATTTTCTAGGATATTTGTTAGTAAGTTTTAAATTGGTATAAATCGGATTAGATTAGCATAAGACCCTATTCACTCCCCTTCTAGGGTTCTTTCCTAGTGGCATTAGGGTCTAACAGATATGACTATGGAAAGCATTTCTTCACGAAATTCTGAAGTCATTTGTCCGTATCATAGATTAAAACTATCTCATCATCTAGAGTATATGGATCTTCGTCATTGAAGAGAATGTCTCGAATGCATTCCAAAAACCATTCCCAATTACTCTCATTCTCTGTCCCACATATGCAAATTGCTACAAGAAACATTCCCCCATCTCCATTTAGAGCAGTTGCGGCAAGTAAGATTCCTTTTTACCTATAAAAAAGAAGAGCAATATGAAACAACGTATAATATGTTATTATGAAGAATGATACATTAATGCAAGTTTTGATTAGATTGATTTCTACCATACCTATCAAAAAGATGCGTATCATCCAAGAACAACATCGGCCTATATCCCTCCATATTCCAACAAGCATAATAAGACACAAATACTCTTATAAATCTTCCATCTTCATGCTCTAAGTAAACAATTGATCCCAGATTAGTTTTCATAACTTTATCCTTATATCATCGGAGTTGGTCATATGAATATTTAGTATCACCACACAATTCATGTTGAGCTAGCCCTTTTCCCACCAAATTCTATGATAAGTGATGTCCAAACTAAATTTCATATTAAGCTTCTTCTAGAAATCAATTAGGCGATAAGCGGGTTGTTCCTTCAAGCTAGATTTGAGATGATTAGCATTCCACTTAAGAGATCCCCATCTATATCCTTCCTTTCCTATGCCTCCTCCTAAACAACTATGAGAACTACAAATTTTTTTTACATAGAATTGATCAGTACCTCTACGACGGGTGCAATGAACCATCGACTCACAGTTCGTGGCCCTCGCATTTTGCTATCACTCTTTTGCATTCATTTTTTACAAAAACAAAGTTAAAACCTCGTGCAATAGAGTAATTACTTAAACTCTGCCAAAAATACTAAACATTATCAAATTCTTGATCAATACTTCTAATTGCATTGTGCCATGCAAGTGGAATCATATTAGAACTCCCAACTTCCTGAGACATATTTTGTGAAGACGAAGGATTTTGTTAATAAGAAGCATATTCTTCACTAGAGAGGATGCATGGATTTCTAGATAGAAAATTGTATAAGAGTTAAAGTAAGTTAGAACTTTAGAATTGACGGTAAAAATATAAAAGTATATCAAAAGTGTAAATTATCTTATATGAACGGTATTAGATTGTTGCCCAAATAATATCTCTCGATTCATCTTAGCTTTCGTAATAACTACATTCTCATAGTAACTTCGATGTATATTGAACATTATCGAGACATCATCATTATCACATACACACACATAAATTTCTTATGTGTAGGGTGTTGGGTCCTTTTGTTTTGATGATGATTTACAAACAATTTAAATCTAATATTATTTGTCTAGTGTTTGTATTTTGTATCTATTCTAGGCAACCAATATGTTAGAGGTTGGATGGAATTACGCTTGAACGATCACATCCAATAGAGATTGGCGGAATAGTGAAGTGAAGCCTTACAATTCAAGTTAAAGATCCAAGTTCAAGCTTCATTTACAAGTGTACCAAGATAAAGCTTCGTTGAATATCACAAGTTTGAGTATATTTAGTTTAGGTTTTTATATTATGTGTGTTAGTACTTTAAGCTCAATCATATACAGACATACACGTTTTTGGTTTTGTATATATATAGTTATATATATACATACATGTTTTTTATTTTCAAGTTTATATAAATATAAATTTGTAAAAATAATGAGTTATTTGTTTATAGACTTAACAATCATTATATATATATTCTATTAAGTCTATATAATCATTTTATAAAGTTTCAAAATATGGTTTAGTCAAAATGACAAAACAAGTGTTGTTCATTTTCATGTTTTGGACTATTTTTTAATATGTGTATTATCATGTCTACAATCATTTCCTAAAGTTTCATAATTTTTGAAATTTGTTTGCTATTTTTAAAGACAGATTGAAAATTAGATTTTCTATTTCAATCAGGTTGATACAGTGTTATCAGTCGACTGATGAATGGGTTTAGTCAACTGAAGAAATCGCCTGGAATAACAAAAAGTTTCTATTTTGTTTTAGTCGACTGACCAGTCGACTGATGAGGTCATTGGTCGACTGACAAGGTCATCAGTTAACTGATGATGTGTTGTTGGCCTATAACTGTCAGCTCATTAGTCGACTGATGAACAGTATCAGTCAACTGATGAACGGTATTAGTCGACTGATGAACGGTATCAGTCGACTGATGAACGGTATCAGTCAACTGATGGCCTAACGGCTAGTTTTTCCAGCTTTCTATTTTTTTTTATCTTTTTGCTGGTTTTGTTGATTTTTTATTGGCTTTGGGGTTTCCTATAAATACGCCCACATATCCTTAGTTCATATTAACAAGAGAAAAGTTTTAAAAGAGTTTTACAAGTTTGTTTAAGGGTTTAAGTTTTTGTTTAAGTGTGTTTAAAAATTTGGTTTGTGAAGAAACTTTCATAAGAGCTTGAGGAGATCATCCATTGGTGTTTGAGCATTCAACTCTTCTCCCTCTCTCTTGTTATCATTAGAGAAATTTTTCTAAACTCATATCTAGCTACTTTATATGTTTGATTTTTATTTCCATAAGCTAGAATTCATTTGAGTTTAGTTTGATTTAATTTATCTCTTTGTTCGCACACAACCTATTGAGCTTATTGTATTTATATTCATAGTATAATTTGGGGTTGTGGGTTTGTGACTTAGAGTGTGAGCTTTTATTGTGTTCTCATCCATATTAGAGAACAAGTATTTGTTGTAGAGAGCTATTATTGTGAGGTTTACTTTGTATTACACTAGTACACCAAGAGGAGAGTGTGGTGAGAGACGTGGTCGTCCCAAGAGGAGTCGGGTAGGTGGTAATACCTAGAGAGGTTATAATTCCTAACACTTGAGGGAGACACAGGCTAGAGACCAATACTTGTAGTGGTAGTAGTGTGTTTACATTGTGATATTGTGATTATTAATCGGTGAGCGTTGAAAACCGATATTGTGTGGTGTAAACGTTTTTGGGTGATCGTTAAAAACCCGATGTGATAGTGGATTTTTCCCCGGGAATGGGGGCAGAGACGTAGGACGGAATGTCCAAACTCCGTGATCATATTGCTTATTTGAGTTTGCATTAGCGTACTCTTTTTGTTTATCTTATTTAGCCATTGCTTCTTTGTTTATATTGTTCACTATTTTGTTTACCCTTGTTTATATTACTTATCCTTGCATATATATCTTGTTGCATATCATATTTATTAGGATATTTGTTAATAAGTTTTATCTGGTATTAAATCGGATTAGATTAGCATAAACCCTATGCACCCCCTCCCCTCTAGGGTTTCTTCCTAGTGGCAATTAGCGTGCTTTCATGGGGGACTTTTTAAGTCAAATGCATCATGTTTGGACTATAAGCAATTAGACTTTGCAACGCAACTGCCAAATTATTGTAACTCCCATTGACATTTAATTTCAAAAAGTGATTATTTCCTCTAAAACCTGTCAATGCACAATACATTTCTTCATCCATCTATGTTTGTCTCCAAAAATAAATAAATTTATTGAAATTTTCATCAAAGATAAACAACTAAAATCAAATTTAACTAACAATAAAATGGGTTGTTGAGAAATAATTTTCATGAATAAAATGAGAAATTAATGTGAAAAAATAATGTGAAATAATCAATGTGAAATTATGTGAAATTAGTGAGTGGTTGACTAAAACACAATTTAACTAAAACTACATCAAATATAACAAATTTTCACTAATTTTTATGAATTCATGAATAATAATGTGAAATAGTTTTTTTTGTTGACAAGGAAACCTTGGTCAGTACCTCCACTTAAACTCCCTTTGGAGTCCGCCGCACCCCGGTTCGAATCCCCCCAGTCCCCAACAATCCGCAAGGAGCTACCCCTTAAGTACCAGGGGGCTCATCCCCAGGACATGGGCGAGCGGTGTGTGGATCGGGCGAGATGCGAACCAGAGACAGCGGGTCGAGCCGCTACTGACCAAGTAAACCCCGGGTCCCTCCCACCCCCTAAAGCCAGAGGGACCAGGTGATGTGGCAACAAGGATTCGATCTCCTGACCAACGGGCACGAAGCCTGGGAGAATCTCTCTCCCCATGGGGAGCTGACCAGGAGACCCACACGGGCACGAAGCCTGGGAGAATCTCTCTCCCCATGGGGAGCTGACCAGGAGACCCACCTTGCGGGGGTATAATGTGAAATAATTGTCATGAATAAAATGAGACTTAATGCTATAAACTTATTAGTTGAGTAAAATGCAAAATTATACCTTCAATTGCTCAGGCAGTGTTAAGTATCCAACAAAATCACACCATACACATTAATGAAGTTGAGAATTAATTGATGGATTCATAAGAGTGGTTAAGAATTAAATGATAGGTTTATAAGAGTAAAAAATATAGTAAAGAGAAAATAATGGATGAGAGAGGGGAATTAATTGAGAAATGAAAAGAGAGAGAGAGAGAGGAATCGA
>NW_017972435.1:148310-198126 GCF_001876935.1 Asparagus officinalis | reverse complement strand
CCTTTATTTTTTCTCCTCTCTCGCGCCTAACCGCATTTGATGCGGTGTGAAGGCGTAGGGATAAAAACGGAGGAACAACCCCCGTTTCTCTCTCATATACTTTTATTTATTTAAGTTTTTAATTTTTTTAAAAGGACTCACATAATCAAGAACACATGAGATATCAAGGGAAGGGTATAATTGGATTTTAAAGAAAAATTAAGTGGGTGCCCACATATGCAAGTATTGTATTTTAAAAGTTGGGTTTAAAGGTAAATACAAAAAAGCTAATTGGGTTTAATGACACAAACAATAGTCATTGAGTTTATAGATAAACTAGAGAAAACAATTAGGCCTAGAAATAAAAACCCCTATTTTTTAAACTGGTACTGTCCTTGGAATTTGAATATTTTGATTTTGTTCTTGAGGTAGTGACTTTGTGAATAATTTGTTGTTACAATCTTGAAACTACTTAGTTCCCCTATACACTTGAGGTAAGTTTCTTGCTCCACCTTATCATGAAGTTCTTCAAAAGTGATCGGAAAATCTCAAGCCCTTATACCAATGGACAGATCGCGAAAATCAGCGCAAAGACTATGGAGGGTATCACTAGTACAAAAGAGGCCAGCCCCAACGGTTCAAACCGTTGGGGCAGATAGTGACCCTAACGGTTCAAACCGTTGGGGCAAAAAATTTCATTTTATGACATTTATGTTTTTGGTTGTATAATTGCATGAGAATATTGTTATGAACATGTTGATTATCATTCTTGAATTCTCACATTACTATGGGTTGATAAGGTGCACGAGTTGTGCACGTTAACAGCACCAACGGTTAAACCGTTGGTGCAAACAACTTGCACCACGGTTAAACCGTTGGTGCAAACAACTTGCACCAACGGTTTGAACCGTTGGTGCTGATGTTTGCACCAACGGTTCCAACTGTTGGTGCATGTTGTTTTATATTTTAAAAATTATATTCAACCTGTTCATAACAATATTCTCATGCAATTATACAACCAAAAACATAAATGTCATAAAATGAATTCAATATCCTAACATCATACGCAATTATAAGCTAAAACACAAAATTTTCTGAAATGAAATGTGAGTAGTAATTTTTAAACAACTAAATCACAAACATAAAAGTATTCCAAAATACAATGTATCAAATATCTAAAAAGTACAAGTCATTGCTGACTGAATTGAAGAAAATCAACAAAAGCCTTGCGGACGTCCTCCTCGCCGTAACCCTCCTGTGTTAAGCCCCTTAACAAGCCCCCTAGTCGACTAGTAATATGATTTTGTGTTGAAATATCCTGAGGAGAATGCTGAGCAGCAGAAGTAGAACCATGAGCATCCAGAGAAGGCTGAGCAGAAGCTGAACCCTGAGCACCAGGAGAAGGCTGAGCAGAAGCCGATTGAGTAGCCGAAACAACAGAAGGTGGATGAGCGGTATGATAATCAACCTGTAAAGTATAAAAATCTTCTTAAGTACTACAGTAAATGATTTGTGTTAGGAGCCATTTCCTCGAGGTAATTAAGCTAGCATAGGATAATATAATTCATTAGATCATGGCGAGTGATTGACTGATTTTTTGCATCTAACTAGAGGTTGATGAAGTCTACCCACATCGATCCACTTACTTATGTTTTCCCCATTACAAAAGCATCATTCGTATCAATCAATTAGTGCATCTATTTCTGATCATCTTGACTTGAATGTTTACTACACTCCTGAAGGATTTTGACAATGAGGTACTAAATACTAATAGCATTTTTCACCAAAAATGTGAAATAGAAATGTTATATAATGCAACAATTCCAGGGCAGGAGTTACATGCAACAATTCCAGGGTCATTGAACTGTTAAGTTTTTAATCCTAACTTATATTGATGTTACCCCTCATTTTCTATTTCTTTTTAACATTTTCTATTTACCTATTTTTGCTATTCAGGTAGTTATACAACATGGGCATTGAAGGTACTCTGAGCAGTGACATTGGAAGCCTCAACAGTGCTTCTTAGACAGTAGTACAGTAGTAGTTAGTAATCCTGAATCCTAACTATATGGAACCTGCTCAAACCATATGAAAAACAACGGAATGGAGTAGCGAAGGTCGGATATTCATAAATTTATATTAAATTAACCATATATACGTACAAGCTGGGTTAGTCGTTCCATCTTAGCCTTAAGCTCCGCCATCTCACGAAGCACATCAGGAGGAGTAGCGAAGGTCGGAGTGGAGGAAGTCTTCAAATAAAATCTGGTGACACCGTGACCCAAACCTCTCTCATAACCACCATGATGCCCTCCATGTACATCATCTAAGACCGTAGTCATTGCAGTAGATTTGGGATCTTGATCGACCCCTAATGATTTGGCCCTTTCGATCACCCGAGCCTACACCACATAAAGTATTTAAATATAAAGTCAACAATATTATTATAAGCATATTCAAGAAAATTATTTTAATTAGTCAAAAGCATAACACTTACACAATACTCTTGAGTTTGGGTGTCGGGATATGTACATGAAAATGTATCAGCTGCTGGATCGACTAACGTCGCATGGGTACCCAAATACTCTTTTAATGCACTTGAACTGCCACCCGATTCTTCGATGCGAGCTCTCTATAATTCACCAAAACATAAATTTGTATAAGATATCATATCATAAATTAATAAATGCATTTTTTAAAACTCTTAGGATTAATTTTACCACTCTCTCTTTTGCCCGAACCATGCTCCTCGAGCCACCCGTATAGGTTGCTCGACCTCGCTTCTTTGACTCCCGATTATCTTTATTTCTTTTTGCCTCCGCCTGCATAAAAATGTAAGATTTAGATTGTGATCCAAAAATAAACACATGCCAATCATTGAATTATTTGTTAACCATATACCTGCTTCCTATTAGAAGAAAAAAACTTGCAGAGGTCATCCCACCATTTTTTATCGATCCCTTCGAACACCTCTGTCTTGAAAAGATTATCTCTTTTCTCTTGGGGAGTCTCCAGCCACAGTTCATAACACTCCTTCTTTACCTGATTTTGATTGCCTCAGACTCTCTCCTGCATCTTTATCTTCACGCCTCGATGTATAGCAGGAAGATTAAGAGGACAATAAGGATCGACTCTCTCCTGCATCTTTATCTTCACGCCTCGATGTATAGCAGGAAGATTAAGAGGACAATAAGGATCTACAGGCAAAAACTTATAATCTTTCTGCATATTTAACAAAAAAAATGCATTAAACACTTTACATGAATATTGAATAAGATCTTGCCCGTTTTGCAAGGACAGAAATAGATTAAAATTGTATTCAAACCTGGGCTTGGAGAAAAAACTTATCAAACGAATGCTCATGATCCGGGCCCCAGTTCTTATAAAGTGGGAAGTTCATGTATTGGCGGCTCTTTTGCCCCACATACTGTCCAAATCTCTCAGCATTGGAGCCTGTAACACGGAAGTACTCATCAAAGTGCAAGGGGAATGCTGGTTCATTCTTCTCAGGATCGGGCATTAATCGATTGGCTTTATTTGTAGATCGAACCTTCTGAGACGTCTGTGGCAAACCTACATCAAAGTGCAATGGGATTTCACAATTTTCATATATACAGTTTTCCTGAAGTACAAAGTTTTGCAATTACCTCTCATATACTTGTTTTATTCACTGGAGGCACTGAAGTTCATTTTGGAGCTACTTCAGTTCTGATGCTTATTTTATTAAAATACAATTCCATGATATTCCTGAATCAAGGAAATGTGTTTAGTGAAAGGCCCTAAGTTGTGATCACTGCGAGCCTCAACACTGCAATAACAAATTGTCAGTAAACTGCAAAATTTGACTGCTTGAACTTATTGCATGAAGCTCGCAGTGATCACAACTTGGAGCTGCTGAACTTGCAGTGGAACCATTTGAGCAGCTGGAGTGGGTGGCATTACTGAAGACATGAAGGCTACGTCAATCTGACTATACATAATTGGTCTTTGTCAGGCAAGCGACAGAGACATGTGCGGAAGAGAGGCAACAATGCTTTGGGAAGAACTTAAACAAGAGGCATCAGGACCAAATAATTCTCCACGTTTCAATTGCCCAGGTGCTAATGCTTATTTACAAAAAACACATGATTTTCACTTAGTATAACGTTTAGACTAACATGGTGAGATAGGAGTATATTAAACATATTCGAGTCATAAATCTGTTCAAGGACCAAAAATCTCAGGTTTTATACTGAGAAGTAGTATATTAAACATATTCGAGTCATTAAACATATTCTCTAATAACTGGGATTACATACCTCCGGCTTTCTCAGCACGCTTCTCCGCCCGTTTAGCAGCACGATTAGGACGATAGTTTCTCAAGTGTAGAGGACGAGCTATTGATGTGGATAAAGAGGCATCCCCTCCAACTAGACAATAAAAGAATATTATGTAAGTATTGTTTAATAAAATAATATGCAATATAATATCAATACATTAAATGATACTAACCCGTCGAGTGTCCAGATGGTATAGAGTGCGTAGGGATGGTCTGCAAATCATTCTCGCCCACATCTGCTAGATGTGTAATTATATCAAGAAATCAATTATAGTGCAAAATAAAATCAAAATCAAAATTTACAAATCTGTAAGGGGGGTCTGTAAATCATCCTCGGCCATGGATGTAGATGCTATAATACTAGGGGTAGATGCTGGAAAGCTAGGGATAGATGCAGACTGACGAGTGCCCTCTAGCTCCTTCCGACGCTCCCTTGCCTGTTGTGAAAGCTTATTAGGTGGCAGCCGTCTAGTCCTAGACTTTGATGGTCCTCTACCAAACATCGTCAATCCCTGGTGAACATGTACACATAAAAAAATGTATATAGTGAACATGTACATATAAAAAAATGTATATAATCAGGTTTATTGTGATTGCCACCCAACCAAGCATTGTGTATATAGTGAACATGTATATGCATGTATATAGTGAACATGTATAAAAATGATTAGCATATAAAGTTATGAGTGATATGAGTGTGTATGAGTGTGTAAATGTATGATATGAGTGTGTACATGTAACAAAGTGAACGTATGTGAGTGTATGAATTTTTTTGTGATTACTACCTTTTTCTTTTTTCAGACTCCTTGGACGTTGTAGGAATGTCTACAATGATTTCATGTTCAAAATCATTACGAACCCATGAAACTTCATGCTCAACCTGAGATTCATTTGGATCTATAGAAATAGAAGCTTGTAACAATCTAAGTCCTTCATCACCAGAATCTGCCTCAGCATTGTCCTCTATGTCAACATCCACAAATTGTGGGACATCGTAAGTATTCCTAGGCTTCCATCGACAAACAACACTCCATCCAGGATGTTTCAAGCACTTTGAGTAGTATACTTGAAATGCTTGTTCCGGGAATATATACGGTTCATCTTCAAACTCAAAAAGCTTAGTGTTTACACTAGTCAATCCATATTCATCTTTCCAAGTTCCATATTTTTCTCTCCACATTCCATGTCCGGTTCTTGTATGATACCAAACACACTTGAATAAATAAATTAGGTTTGCTCTTCTAGGATAGCGAATACCGAGTATTCTATCTAAATACCCATAGTAAATTATTCCTTCAGTGCCAATAGCCGCAATTCCACTATTCTGGGTGGTCCGAGATTCTTCTCTCTCCTTGATTTCAAACTTGTACCCGCTTACACCAAATCCATTGTAGTATGCAACCTCTCGGCTCGGATATTCAGATAGACATCTCAAATCCTTATCCAATGTTAATTCTACATTTGGATCTTGGGCCTGTCAAAACAGTTTGTGTGGTAATTATATAAATATACAAGTTTAGATTAAGATAATGACATATAAATATTGACAAAGAAAATCTTACATAATTTATAAACCAGGTACAAAACTTATCATGATGATGTTTTTCCAATCGTTCAACATTCCAATTGGGATGCTCTTCACGTAATTCATCCTTGTGAATTCTGTTCTCAGCATGAATTGTTATAACATTAACATCATATTATTTTATATATACATACATATAACAATTAATATAAAACATACTTACTCTCTAACTTCCTCGAGGCATATGCTATTGAGGAGGATAAAGCTATGTATATCATTAATAAATGTGAGTCCCATTGTCGTGTAAGTTGGTTTGCCATATGTTCCTTCATGAATACTCACAGGTCTATTAAGTTTTGTCTCTATATTTTCATCCAAATAACGGGAACAAAATGTTGTTACTTCCTCCAAGAGATAACCTTCCATAATAGAACCCTCTGGCCGATTTCTATTTCGTATATAATTTTTTAGAGTCAAAAGGTACCTACAAAAACTCACATTAAATTACTAAACACAATAATGTACAGATAAAAACTATATCAATGGCCATCAAATGGAAATTTAAAGTTACCTTTCTATAGGATACATCCACCTATATTGTACCGGTCCTGCAAGTCTAGCCTCTTTTGCAAGATGAACAGTCAAGTGGATTATGATATCAAAGAACGACGGTGGAAAAATCCGCTCAAGCTTGCACAATATCAAAGGTATCGCTTTCTCTAGCTTTTCTAGCTCCTTGTCATCGACATTTTTAGCACACAATTCTCTAAAGAAGGTGCAAAGTTCATTGATCACTAAACCAACGGATTCTGGAAGAGAAGTCCTTAGGGATAGTGGGAGAAGGTGTTGCATAATAACATGGTGATCATGACTCTTCAACCCATCGATCTTGCCTTTCACAGTCTTTATCTTCTTATTAAATGATCCTGAAAAGCCCGTAGGAACCTTCAGCTCATGTAATACCTCTAAAAACATTTTCTTTTCTGATTTTGACATATGATAAAAGGCATTGGGGAGTACAAATTTTCCCAGATTACCAGCTTTAGGTACAGGATGTAATTCTTTTCTAATGTTAAAGTGCTGCAAATCTCTCTGAGCTTGGAGGTTGTCTTTTGATTTTCCATCTTTACAAAGAAGCAAGTTAAGTATGTGCTCAGATACTCCCTTCTCAATGTGCATCACGTCCAGATTGTGACGAACAATATTTGTCTCCCAATACGGCAATTCAAAGAAAATATTTTTTTTGTTCCATCCTTGTGGTCTTTCATGTCTTTCCTTTACTTTTTCGAAAGTTATATTTTTGTAAACATTCCACTGAGCAAGTATGTCCTTTCCGGATAAGGGGGTTGGAGCCTTTCTATGCTCTGTAGTACCATCAAAGTGAACACCATCATCCCTATAAGGATGATCTTCTTCCAACATACGTCGATGACCGCAATAATATATTTTTTTGCTAAAGGGCAACCATGTTGATGATGTATCGGCATGGCAGTAAGGACATGCTTTATAACCGTGTACGGAATAACCTGATAGCATTCCATATGCAGGAAAGTCGTTAATTGTCCACATTAAGGCTGCACGCATCGTGAATGTTTCCCCTTTGTCTGCATCATATGTCTTTACACCATTAACGAATAAAGATCGTAACTCATCGATGAGAGGTCGAAGGTAGACGTCGATATTGTTTCCCGGTGAACTCGGCCCATCAATAAGAAGAGGCATCAGAAAGTATGATTGATCCATCGCTAACCACGGTGAAAGATTATATATCATCATTATAACAGGCCATGTACTGTGCGGATTGCCATTAAAACTAAAGAGGCAAAAACCATCGCTAGCTAGTCCGAGCCTAATATTACGGGGATCCCGACTAAATGTTGTATGCAACTTGTCGAAATCCTTCCATGCTGGCGAATCTCTTGGATGACTCATTTTACTATGTTCACTTGGAATAGCACGGTCATGCCAAGTCATTGCCACCGCTGTCTTCTTACACCTGTAGAGCCTCTGCAGCCTCTGTGTCACAGGAAAGTATCGTACCACCTTGACTGGTATGTCATTCTTGTTAGCATGTGCTTTCTTCTTATATCTAGAAACTCCACAGTTGGGGCACTCTTTCAGTTTAGAATTTTCTTTCCAGAACAGTACACAATCATTAGGACATGCATGAATCTTCTCACAATTCAAACCCAGATCTGACATTATCCTTTTAGCTTCATACCAGCTCTGAGGCACATTGTTCCTCAGAGGCATAGAATCTTTCAGGAATTTTAGAAGCATCGTAAATGACTTGTTGCTCCATTTATTTAGGCATTTAATCTGGAAAAGTTGAACGAACCATGATAGTGTGGAATATTTTGCATTCTCATAAATTGGTCTTTTGGCATCTTTCATGTACTTCTCATACTCATCTACATGTTCTTGACCGGAAGGATGATAGTCTTCAGCAAGATTGGAGTCACCAAAAGCAACTTCTATCATTTCCTCCATCTCCTCTTCTGGAAATAAATTTTCTTCATTGTCTTCTTCTTCATTATCGGCAATATTAGGAGCTACGATTTCTCCGTGATATACCCAAATTGTATAATCCTTAATAAAACCATGCTTAACAATGTGAAGTTCTACATCTTCCTCCTTACGATGCATCCTATTCCCACAATGACTGCACGGACAAAGAATCATCCCATATTGGATCCTATCGTGTTCATGCGCAAATTTTATGAAAGAAGCAACTCCTTCAATGAATTCAGGCTTTGTGCGTTTTTCACGATTCACATACATCCAATCTTTAACTCTAATATAGTCACGTGTCATACCAACCTAAATTAGTCAAAGTTAGCGATAAAAACTCTTAGAAAGTAAATTCAGCACATTAAAAATGTGGCATGATCAAAATAAAGATAAACAAATTTCAAGAAAGTAAATTGTACAATTTAGCTTAGCAAGACTTTGCAAAGCACACAGACCGGGTTAATTTAATTTATAATGGATTGCAACCGGTAAATATCATTCATAAAATGCAATACCAATTCATAATGACTAAATTTAGCTTAATATCAACTCTTGACATCACATCACATAATTATAATTCAATGTAAAAAAGATCCTTAAGCAGAGTACCATGTCAATTATGAACAACCATGCAGATACATAAATAGAAGGTTGTGGCATCACTTTTTTGAGAAGAAAAAATATAAAACTGACAATTCTTCACACTACAACTAAGCAATAAGCATACTAAGTAGAGATGTCCTTGTTTAGCTCAAGAAACATGAAGAATGTCAGATAGGGATATGCAAAGTTCTTGGAATAGAAAGTAACAATAATATACATCTGGCTGATTAAAACTGACAAATTGCCATTAAAACTGACAAAATTTTTCCCTCTTTTTTTTGGAAGATCTATTACCATGCGTGTATGATGATGAGGCATAGCTAATTACTTTCCATGTTCTACCATATTACCACATACTCCCATGTTGGTGTTATTTTCTTGTTAGTTTTTTCAAGCTTTGTTGAGAATCTCATAATGATGTCCTTGACAAATGTCTAATTCAAGCATTTTCAATGAAAATTAAGCAATATTAGTACCTAATCCTAGTAACTAGCTATAAGGAACCAGAGATTACATGTTTCGAAGCTTATATATGCCGGTTTGCTTATGTATTTCAGAAATCTACTCTCAATAATCAATCTGCAAAAAGAGAAATCTTTTCAGGACTCTTAATTACCTGGAGAACAAGCGGAAGTGCAGAGAACTCCCATTCTTGATCTCGAAGAAGAAGCCCTAGTTCAGAGTGAGAGGCGGCGAGCTCCGAATTGGGGAGGAAGAACTAGGGTTCTTGATGGGATTCGTTGGTAAACTGTGGTGTCGAAGTCGGCGGCGAACTTCAGGGGTCAATGGCGGCGGAGAACTCTGACTGAGGCGGCGAACTCCGGCGGAAGCGGCGAGTTCAAAAACCCCTAGGTCAGAGAAGGCGCAGCAGGCTCGACGACGGCGGCGAAATCCGACGTCTGCGGCGAAATCCGAAGTCGGCGACGATAGAGAGCGAGAGAGAGAGAGAGCGGTGGTTTGTGGGGATTAGGGCTGGTTTCTGATGAGAGAGAGCGAGGGAGAAAGAGCAAGAGAGAGAGAGAACGGACGAGAGAGAAAGAGCAAGAGAGAAAACGGTGGGTTGTGGGGATTTTCTGAAATATTTTTTTCTTTTTTGGCAAAAATATGGGGGGAAATTTCCCTCCCTCATGCGTTTGGGTTAAATCAACTTGCCCCAACAGTTTAAACCGTTGGGGCAAGTGAAACCAGCCCCAACGGTTCTATACACCTGTTAGGGCTGGACCTCTTTTTACTAGGTGTGAAGTACCACGTCATCTTCACAATTTGTATGTTAAAAATTCACTTACATATTTGTTTTCCGTTTGCGTTTGTGTCAAATACATCATAAAAATTTCAAGACTTCTTTTTTAATGGAACTCTTGATCAAGACTTGTTAGTAAATAATATCCCAAGCCACTTTAGAAGAGCTAGCAGAAGAAACATGGAGAGATACCTCTCTTGTGCTGGAAGCCATGATAGCAATGAGTATGAGCTTATCTTGGTTACACCATCTTGTATACGCTTGATTTTGTGCAACGTCACCTTCAGCAAGTCTGATATCAAAAGGTGTGCATGGGAGGGAACCATCGATATGACCTAGAATTTGATATCCATCTAGCCATGTATCGAACATAGATCACCAATAAGAGTATGTCTTCTTCTACGCTTGAGCAGAGGTTGCGCAGCTGCATTAAGACAGATCACACCTAGAATATTGGTGGAGTTTGCAGATAAAGAAATAGAAGAGGAATCTTTGATAACAATATTTTACGCAGGATAAACAATTTGGATGATGATAAAATTATTCTATTAATTTTTTCTTTCTTTTTTTTCTTCACCACTTTCAACTAACCAGCCACACATATATATACTACTACAATGACTCATAGATTTCTTAACAAAGACTCTTGAATTTTCTAACAACATTCATGCATCTACATATTCAAGTATTTGACTCCTCAAACAACTAAATGATCTTCTCAATTCCCAAGGTAATTCAATCAAGTTTATTTTCAACATTCTCACTCCTCAAACAACTAAATGATCTTCTCAATTCCCAAGGTAATTCAATCAAGTTTATTTTCAACATTCTCCCTTAAACTTGATCCTCATGATCTTCTCAATTCCCAAGGTAATTCAATCAAGTTTATTTTCAACATTCTCCCTTAAACTTGATCCTCCAATCAAGTCAAGCTTGTCTCGCAATAAAGTAAACATGTTATGCATTAATGACTTAGTAAATATGTCAGCAACCTGATCTTGTGATTTCACAAACTCAAGCTACGCTTCATTGTTCTTTACTTGCTCGCGGATAAAATGATATCGAGTATGAATATGTTTTCTCCTTTCATGAAACGCTGGATTTTTGAAAGTGCAATAGCCGACTTGTTTTCAACACAAAATTTTGGTCAGTTCTTCTTGTCCAAATTGAAGATCTTTGAGCATGTTTCTCAACCAAAGTGCATGCGTCACACCCGATGATACAACAACATATTAGGTTTCACAAGTTAAAAGAGTGACTATCGGCTACTTCTTTGAAGACCAAGTAAAGACAGTATTACTGATAAAGAAAGTGTAACCAGTTGTACTCTTTCGATCATCAACATCTCTGGCCGAATCACTATCAGTGTATGCAACAAGTTCAAAGTTGTTAGAACTTGAATAAAACAAACCAAGATCTATTGTACCTTTGCTGTACTGGAGAATCCTCTTTGCTACCAATAAGTGTGAAGATTTAGGATCTTCCATGTATCTGCTCACGAGCCCAACACCATAAAAAATATCGGGCCTTATGCAAGTTAAGTAGCAAAGACTACCAACCAAACTTTTGAAATGAGTTGCATCAACTTTGCTTCCACCATCTTTCTTGGACAACTTGACTCCATATTCAACAGGAGTACTTACATGATTACTATCCTTCCTATCAAACTTATCAAGAATTGTCTTTGCATATCCCTTCTAAGAGATAAAAATTCCATCATGGCTTTGCTTCACCTCGGTGCCAAGATAATAATAAGACATGAGTCTAATGTCTGTCATCTCGAACTCACGAACCATGGAGCTTTTGAACTCCTCGAACATGTGTGGATTATTTCCTGTAAATATTAAATCATCCACATACAAGTATAGAATAAGAATATCTCTAACTTCATTTACCTTAGTATATAATGCATGCTCATAAGGACATTTAGAAAAATTATGAGCTTGAAAGTATTCATCAATTTTGCTAATCAAAGCTGTTGGTGCTTGTTTCAAGCCATAAAGAGCTTTCTTCAACTTCAACACCTTTGATTCTTCTCCTTTCTTGATATTACCAAATGGTTGATCTACATAAACCTCCTCTTCAAGAACACCATTCAAAAATATCGACTACACATCAAGTTGATAGATTGGTCATTTGTTCTAAGCTGCTAAGGCAATAATCAGCCTTATAGCTTCAAGACGAGCTACTGAAGGGAATACCTCGTCATAGTCAATTCCAGCTTTCTACTTGTAGCATTTGGCAACTAACCTCACCTTGTGCCTCTCAACTTCTCCTTTTGCATTCTTCTTCTCTTTGAGCATCCATTTGACTTCAATTGCTTTTTTTTCCCTTCTGGAAGTATTGCAAGCTCCCATGTATCATTCTCCTCGATAGCCTTGATCTCTTCATCCATAGTTGAACTCCACTTTGGATCTTTAATCGCATCTTCAAAGTCTAAAGGCTCACAACTAATAAATAAGCAAAATAATGTTAAATCTGAAAGTACCCTAGAGGGGGTAAATAGGGTAATGCTAATCTAATCCGATTACGATGCCAAATTAAAACTTACAAGTCAATATCCTAGCAATATGATATACAAAAAGATATGAAAGGATAAACAATGAGAAAATAGGCAATATAAACACAATCACAAGATGTAAAGAAAAATAGTGCGCCAAACAATAATCTCAAACACAAGATATGATCACGGAGTTCGGTCAACCCTCGACCTATGTCTCTGCTCCTCACCTCGAGGAGATATCCACTATCACTCAAGAACTACACAATAACGGTTTACAAAGTTCATCGATAACTTTTATAATGCACACGATGTCAATCATACAAGCTACACTTTTCTAAGTGTTGGACTACCCGTGTCAACTTCCTCAAATGTTTAGAATTACAACATGTCCCTAGGATTTACAACCAACCCACTCCTCTTGAAATTAACCCCGATCTTTCCTAACCACTCCTCTAAGTGTCCTTATGTATTACAACGTGTTTAAGCAATAAGTGCGGATAAAGGATTTTGTTCTCTAAACAGATGAGAACGAAATATTAATCTCTCTCAGTGAAGCACTCTCACAACCCAATTATACTAGATGTGAAATACTAAAGTTCAAGTGGGTGTGTGTGTGTGTGTAAACAATGAGTAATACAGAATTAAACTCAAATAAATCTAGCTTATATATGAGAATCAAAATATAAGATCAGCTAGAGAAAGAGTTTAGAAAACATCTCCAAAACAAGGAGAGATAGAGATTTGACAATGAACGCTTCAAACACCGAAATCAAGATCCTTCACTTTGTAAAAACATTTTTTCTCATAAACAAACACGCGTCTCTTTCTCAAAAATGTGCAGCCAAAATGGCTAAACTTCCTTGTAAAACTCTTATACTTCAAATATGTCTTGAAGGCTATTTATAGCCTCTCAAACAGATCAAAACAAAAACTAGCCGTTATAGATGATCAGTCGACTGATAGGTATATTGGTCGACTGAGCATTCGACCGTTGGCTAATTCTGAGAAAAAAATAAAACACAATCGGTCGACTAAAAAATACTTGGTTGGTCGACTGAAAATACTGTTCGGTCGACTGACTTAAATAATCAGTGAACTAATCGACTGAAATAGCAGTTGCTGTAAAAACAGCTTCTGCCAAGTTGACTGACCAGAGAGAATTTTGGGAAAGCAAAACAACCTGACCGATCAAGTGATATACTTGTTCAGTTGACCGTCCAGAGATCATATGTCAGACATAATAGGTACCTGAAATACTGAAAAGTTGATTTTCTAAATTTATTTTAAAATAGTAAAACAACCTCAAAAATAGTAAAAGTTGGGAGAACATTTATACATGTGAAAATGAATGTGTTTGAAGAGAAATTTCTGAAATAGCACATCTTATTTGTAAAAACTCATTATTTTGCAAAACATATGAAAACGTTAAATATGATTTCATAGATTAAAATAATCGTCAAGAATACAAAATCACACATGATTCTGATAAAATTATTTCAAACAACTTATCCACAAAGATATTCTAAAAATCCTTTAACAAGGCGAAACAAACAATGAAAGTGATAAATCAAAATGATGTGTGTGTGTATGGTTTGAGCTTTAAGTATAACACATAAAATAAACACCTAAGCTACAAACACTATACCTAAGGTAAGAATCTTCATGAAGCTTGATCTTGGTAGCAGGGATGAAGCGCTATAATGAACCTTTAACTTGAATGTGCAAATGACTTCATTCCAATTCCACCAACCTCCAATAGAATGTCATCGTTAAAGTGCAATATCATCCAACCTCCAACTAAAGATGTTTGTGAAGGATACCTAGCGAGCAAATGCAAATACTCGAAAACGATGTTAGGAATTGTTTGTTAATTATCAAAACCAGATTAGACAATAGGCTCATAAATATAAGACCTAACAATCTCCCCCTTTTTGATGATGACAAACAATCTACATAATGAGTATAGAAAACATGCATGAAAATACAATTTAGAATATACAATTTTAAAATACCCATGCATGATACCAATAGTAAGAAAAATGAGATACTCACAGAATACACACTTTTTCTCCCCCTTTAGCAACATCAAAATGGGGGCAACAATAAGAAAAGAGAGCGAAAGAGTATAAAACAAATTGGGAAAGATCCCCCTATCAAATAACCTCAGAGCATATTGTAGGCATCGAAAATTGCCTATAGGTCTCTACGAACAGCTCAGTGTTAAGGAACGACGATGAACGTCACTATCCGGTTCACAGGAGTTCGATTGACATCGGTGAATGCTTGAAGTGAATCGACGAACTACGTGAGCCGACAGAATTTCGGAATAACGAAAGTACGGGCTAATCGAGAGCCCCGCGGTGTTTACAAAAGGAACAACGCCCTTCGTGTCTCATTCATTCAACAGATGATCCAACCATTGGAGCTGATAGAACTCCTTGTCGGCTTTCCAACGCATTTGGAATCACTCAGATCCGGGTTCAGACAAAGAAGTTACAGCGAAAACAGTCAAACGGGCATTGAAAACGTCTCAAGGCTGAACTGAGGCACCTATGGTGTCTCGGCGAAGCCAAGACACCCCAAGGGTGTCTCGGTTTAGCCGAGACACCCCAAGGGTGTCTCAACACGGATTTGACCCCTTTAAGCGGTTTTAACCGCTCCGCAACCCCTCATGCCTATAAATACAAGCCTTAGGCCTCATTTTTTCAGATCTGGAATTTTGGAGAATTGGCGAAGCCCTGCCGGAGTGAAGAGTGATCGAGCACTTCAACGCAAGAGGAATTCTTTGTCAGATCTACATCACCCGTACCCGATCCTTAGTATTATCCCGTTGTGGTAATACTAAGAAGAGCAAATATCTCGCTTTTATCGAGATAGGCGCTTCAAGTTTCTAGATCTCCTCGCGGATCGACGAAGCTCTGGATCAGATCTGATTGCCAGGTAGTCCACGGATATCGACGTCCCCGTCATAGGCTAAAGACCCACGCAAGCAAGAGATGACGAACGGATCTTGTGTTTATTTTTAAGAAAGTTGTAATTTTTATTTCTTTGTTGTTTGAATTTCCTTTGTAACGTTTGAAGTTTTAATGAAATCAATGATGAAGGCAACTTTTGACGAAAACAAACTGGCGACCACAGTGGGAGCCAACGGCCTCGCTGCCGAGGCCATCGTGACGCTACCGGCCTTCAAGATCCGGGTGAACGAAGAGATCAAATACGAGTTCGATCAACAGAAGTTTGAAGAGTACCTCTCTTCCTCCTCCTCCAGATCCGCCTCTCCAAACAGGCGCAGGAAGATTTCATCTTCCAAAAGTGTTCGCGGGCCCTCAGGATCGAAGATCCAAGATCCCCTCGCCGCCGTTGCACTTATTCACCGCGACGCTCTAATGGCGTCCAACGTGGTCGAAGTTGCAGATCCAGATCTCCCTTCCTCCACGAAGTCAACTGCTGAAGGTGTTCCAACCTTATCGAAGAGGGCGCGCCAAAGACGGCGTCAACGCCTTGTGCGACAGTTGGCCAAGGCCGCAGAATCGATGGACGGGATCCGCTACAATGAGGATCTAAAGTCCAGACAACGCCAAGAGCAACAACGGCACACAACCAACTCCTCCTCCAAGACAGAGACGAACGAATGGGTTCGTGTCAAGAGGACTCGCTCAACCCTCGAAGAGCGAATCAAGAAACGCCGCGCATTGCTTGCGCATGCCCGAGTCCTTCTGCAGAAAGCGGAAGAGATGCAGAAAGAAGAGACGTTCAAGAAGCCGTCAAAACACAAGCAGATGTGGGTGCCAAAGGCAAAACCGGCACCAAAGGCAAAAGTGGACGGAATTGTCGTCCAAACTTTATCAAATTCAGATCCCGTTTCCCTTGCCCCTCCGGTGGAGCCAGGTAAGAACGTGGGTCTTCCTAGATCCAAGGTTCCTTTGAAAGGTCGCCTCGGTCCTTTACCGGAAAACCGAGGTAAAGCACCTGTCAAGGAGAGATTGGGACCGATAAAAGGTCCCCAAACAACAAACCAGACTGGGGGTCGTGCTAATCCCCCCAAGAAAGATAACAAAGGGAAAGTCCCTGTTACCGACCGCATTGGATTGCGGGTCGAAGTTCAAGAGCCCGTTAAGTTTTCACGCTCGCAAAAACGTAAACTTGAACGAGCGACTTTTGAAAACGTTAATAAAGCGTCATATCCCCAGAGGGAAACACATTCGTCTGATGATGATTGTGTTATACCTGGGAAGTCATGCCAACACTCTATGGGTTGCTCCAGTTATCAAACTGATGAGTTGTACTACAGAGCTGGGGGTGCGGGTAAGTCTCGAAAGAGAGATGCTCGAGACACGGAATCTCACTGTCCGTGTGCCAACATAATTAAGGCGGTGCTGTCAGAATGTTGCTGCACTAAAGCCCCAAGGAGAGTTTCAGTGTTCGAGAGAATTTCCACCAGAACGTCCGAGACTAAGCCAAGGCGTTTCCATAGGAAGAAGCCTGTCCGCCAAGAGGATGAATTCCTAGAAGTGTCTGCTAATATGACCGGCAGAGGGAAATCGACACGACACTCTAGCTCAGATCAACTTGCCGAAGCATCCCAACGCATGACTCGATTGCGCTCAGGGATCAATAGGCGAAAGAATTACCAAAGGATGCAAAAGGGACTTCCTTTGGAAGAGGAGGCGTCAGATGCTGGTTCAGACTCCTACTCGGCTATAGCATCCGATGACACGGCGTCTAGTGCGGGACAGCCCTACGAATCACTTATGATAAGCGCGGAACAAGTGGCCAAGATGCTCGAAGAAGCCATGGCTAAACAACAGGAGAGCTTCAGGTTCGAAATGCAGATGGCCATGCAGAACATGAGAGAAATGCATGACCAACAAATCCAGGCATTGACGAACCAGCAAGGCGAGCCAAGTCGTCGTAACCAGGTTCATCAGGAAGATGAGGACACGAATGCGAACGAGACTCATAATGCCAATAATCCTCCCGTCAATGCAGGGGGTGGTAATGAGAATGCTGATGAAGACTCAGGTGAAAACCTGAAGATTAAAAATCTCGAGAGCAAAATCAATAGGTGGATTTCCGCTCAAGAAACGAAGAGGACGGGCATCCCTTGTCCATACCCACGAGAATGGGAATCAATCCCCTATCCGGCGAAGTTCAGTCTGATTAACTTCACGCCGTTTGATGGGAAGGGTTCACCCACTCAATATTTAATTTACTTCAAATCACACCTGGGTGTTATCTTTGGTAATGAGCCTCTGATGGTACGGTCCTTCGTTGGCACTCTTCGCGGAGCCGAGGAAGAAGGTGGAAAGGGGCCAAATAGCTAATAATGCCCCGCAACAGAACTTTGTCCCTAAGGGAAAATCACATGCGAATGCTGTGAACGCGAATCAAACATTCGAGCTGCAAGCACAACCGCAACAGCAACAACAAAAGGCGCCTCAACAATCAAGGTCACAACAGCAATCCCGAAGGCAGCAAAAGACTTCGGAACCGAAACTCCAAAAAGAGTATTCCTTCAAGGACGAAGACGTTCCAGCCATCTTCGAATCCCTCCTTGAAAACAACAAGATCAAGCTACCACCTATCGTCAATCAGGAGGAAGCTGACAATACTGCGGATCCGAAGTACTGTGCATATCACAGGAGGATCCTTCATCCCACCAAGGCGTGCTTTACTTTAAAGAACAGCATCCAAATCCTGATTGAAGCCGGCGTTATAACGCTAGGGTAAGCCAATTGAGAACGGCAAGACTCCGACAAGTATAAGAGTATAAACTGCTTCTTAATGCTCCGACAAGTATAAGAGTACAAACTGCTTCTTAACCCTCCGACCGGTATAAGAGGTTAAACTGCTCCCTGATACTCCAATTGGTATATGAGTCTAAACTATTTCCTACCGTTGACGGGAAGTTCCTGAAGAATTTTTGTATGTAATATTCTTAAGGATAACCCGATCATGTAACCGAATGCAATGATAAATCCAGCTTCGCAAAGAAGCTGGGGGTGGATGATTCATGTAACGGGAAGTTCCCGGAAGAATACTATATGTAATTTTCTTAGGGATAACCCGATCATTACAACGCAGTCTACCTGGTCAAACCTTCCTATAGTTAGGGCCACAACCAAAGTCCCCTCTCGATTCCTTCCATGAACGAGAGGTCCACTTTTAAAAATTGAGCAATCAAACCTATAAAAGTTAGGATTGTTCCCAATCTCACTTAGTCAAACCTACAGATAGTTAGGACTAAGACTGAGTCATTCCTTTTCGATAAACGAAAATCTGCATTTGCTCCTTTTCCACCAAACCTATAAAAGTTAGGGTCGAAATTGGGCTTTCTCCTCAATGAATGAGGGATTCTTTTGATTCAAATGACCAATCCTATAAAAGTTAGGGTCATTCAAACCTTTCTGATTCTCGGAGTGGAGATCCCACTCTTAGTTTCATCTTTTCGGATTCTGGGGGTGGAGATCCCACCTTGAGTTTCCTTTCTGACTGTAGATAGAATATAAAATTCTTCCTCTTCAGTCCCGGGAGATAGAATATAAAATTCTTCCTCTCCCATTTCGGGTTCGTCTTTGCCCCAAGAAAAGACACCACTTTTTAACTCCTAAAATCCGTACCTCACAGGCATGGGGGATTTTATCCCGAATCCTGAGCAGGGATAAGCCAACGCCTAACACGCGTTGCCGGTTTAGTCTTTCACCGATTGAAAAAGACACCAAGGTCTATTCTTCCTCTTCAGCACCGGGAGATAGAATATAAAATTCTTCCTCTTTCCAGTCCGTCTTTACCATGGGAAAAGACACAATTCCCAACTTCCAATCCGTACACTTTGTGCACGGGGAATTTTATCTCAACTCCTAAATAGAGATAAGTCTACGTCTAATACACGTTGCCGGTTTAGTCTTTCACCAATTGAAAAAAACACCAGAGTACAATTCTGGGGACTTTCATCCCGAATCCTAAGTAGGGATGAGTCCACCAATTGAAAAAAACACCAGAGTACAATTCTGGGGACTTTCATCCCGAATCCTAAGTAGGGATGAGTCAACGTCTAATACGCGTTGCCGGATGCCATATTCCCGTAAGAAATGGCGAAGTCTATGTATTCAAAATCATAGCATTAAGTCTAAGAGAAGCAATTCTCTTAGCACAACGTTACATGTGAAACGGGTTTTAATAATTCACATGCTAGCCCGATTCAAACGGTAATCGGTAAAGGCACGTCAAACCCGTTGATGGCTGGGGGTTTGCCAAAAATCCCAAAGCCTATGTCTAACACACATGGCCGCGTGCTTCACACGCACGGGGAAGTTTATCCCGAAGCCTAAGCAGGGATAAGTCAACGCCTAACACGCGTTGCCGGTTTAGTCTTTTACCGATTGAAGAAGACACCAGAATCCGAGTCTGGGGATTTT
Source organism: Asparagus officinalis (assembly GCF_001876935.1). NCBI lineage: Eukaryota > Viridiplantae > Streptophyta > Magnoliopsida > Asparagales > Asparagaceae > Asparagus > Asparagus officinalis. The sequence goes on along the minus strand of NW_017972435.1, from coordinate 178,029 downwards.
TATCCTGAATCCTAAGTAAGGATAAGTCAGCGCCTAACACGCGTTGCCGGGTAGTCTATTCCCGTGAGAAAGACGAAGTCTACGTATTCAATGTCGTAGCATTAAAAGAGTTAACTCTTTTAGCACAACGTTACATGCAGAACGGATTTGAACAATCTGCATGCTAGCCCGACTCAAACGGTAGTCGGTAAAGGCTCATCAAACCCGTTGATGGCTAAGAATTTGCTAAAAATTCTATAAGTACGAGTCATTGATGCATCAGCTCTGCTAGTTGGTCTCGTGACTCGAGTATCCAACAACATTAAAATAAGATCCACAAATGCAGATGAATCAGCTTTAACAGTTGGTCCTGCAACCCCGACACTTGGGACCGCTGTGCTATAATACCTTAAGAGCTTAAACTGTGTATACTCCAGTAAACGTACGAGTATAAACTGTGTCAACGTACGACGTTCAAAACCCTAGGGTCAACGCCGGTCAACGCGTAACCCTAGGTCAACACGTTGCGACAAAAAGTCAACATTCGACGTTCGAAACCCTAGGGTCAACGCCGATCAACGCATAACCCTAGGTCAACGCCAGTCAACGCGTTGCGACCAAAAAGTCAACGTTCGACGTTCGAAACTCTAGGGTTAACGCCGGTCAACACGTAACCCTAGGTCAACGTCAGTCAACGCGTTGCGACCAAAAAGTCAACATTCGACGTTCGAAACCCTAGGGTCAATGCCGGTCAACGCGTAACCCTAGGTCAACGCCAGTCAACGCGTTGCGACTAAAAAGTCAACATTCAACGTTCGAAACCCTAGGGTCAACACCGGTTAACGCGTAACCCTAGGTCAACGCCAGTCAACGCGTTGCGACCAAAAAGTCAACCTTCGACGTTCGAAACCCTAGAGTCAACACCGGTCAACGCGTAACCCTAGGTCAACGCCAGTCAACGCGTTGCGACCAAAAAGTCAAAGTTCGACGCTCGAAACCCTAGGGTCAACGCCGATCAACGCGTAACCCTAGGTCAACGCCAGTTAACGCGTTGCGACAGAAAGTCAACATACAGTGATCTGAAACCCTAAGTCAACACAATGTGACGGAGGTAGTTCAAAGTCAACTCAATGACACGAGCCAAACTCAATTCATCAGCTGTAGACTCGAGACTCCGATGACGGCCAAGCGATAAACGCAACGCCGGAAGAACTTCGGCTATTCGTCAAAGCATTGGATAGACCGAAAATCGAAGGAGCCAAGAGTTGAAGCTAACTACAGGTCCTTTACGCCGATTGAAGGCTAGACCAATCACATCCAAAGTATTCCAGCCTCTCCTATAAAAGAAACGAGTCCGGAACGCTTTGGAGGGGGTATCTGTAGGCATCGAAAATTGCCTATAGGTCTCTACGAACAGCTCAGTGTTAAGAGAAGACGATGAACGTCACTATCCAATGGTGTCGGTGAACGCTTGAAGTGAACCGATGAACTACGTGAGCCGACAGAATTTCAGAATAACGAAGGTACGGGCTAATCGAGAGCCCCGCGGTGTTTACAAAAGGAACAACGCCCTTCGTGTCTCATTCATTCAACAGATGATCCAACCATTGGATCTGATAGAACTCCTTGTCGGCTTTCCAACGTATTTGGAATCACTCAGATCCGGGTTCACACAAACAAGTTACAGCGAAAATAGTCAAACGGGCATTGAATACATCTCAAGGCTGAACTGAGACACCTACGGTGTCTCGGCCAAGTCAAGACACCCCAAGGGTGTCTCGGCGAAGCCAAGACACCCCAAGGGTGTCTCGGCGAAGCCAAGACACCCCAAGGGTGTCTCGGTTTGGCCGAGATACCCCAAGGGTGTCTCGACTAAGCCCAGACACCCCAGGGGTGTCTCGGCCAAGCCAAGACACCCCTAGGGTGTCTCAACGCGGATTTGACCCCTTTAAGCAGTTTTAACCGCTCCGCAACCCCTCATGCCTATAAATACATGTCTTAGGCCTCATTTTTTTAGATCTGGAATTTTGGAGAATTGGCGAAGCCCTGCCGGAGTGAAGAGTGATCGAGCACTTCAACGCAAGAGAGTTTCTTCGTCAGATCTACATCACCCGTACCTGATCCTTAGTATTATCCCATTGTGGTAATACTAAGAAGAGCAAATATCTCGCTTTTATCGAGATAGGTGCTTCAAGTTTCTAGATCTCCTCGCGGATCGATGAAGCTCTGGATCAGATCTGATTGCCAGGTAGTCCACGGATATCGACGTCTCCGTCATAGGCTAAAGACCCACGCAAGCAAGAGACGACGAACGGATCTTGTGTTTATTTTCAAGAAAGTTGTAATTTTTATTTCTTTGTTGTTTGAATTTCATTTGTAACGTTTAAAGTTTTAATGAAATCAATGATGAAGGCAACTTTTGACGAAAACACATATATCAAAAAATAATAAGGCAGCTATTTGTGAGCAAACATACACAAATATATAAAAATATACTAATCACAACTCACATTCAAATGACCCAAGAGAACACACACACACACACTTATATATATATATATCAAGATACATGAAAACAGTCTAAGTAAAGCTAAAAACAACAATACAAATAAAACTCCAACAACAAAAAATGAGGAACCAAAGGCGTCGTCCGAGAAATATTTATGAAAATCCATGAAAAAAAATTATGAAAATCCTTGAATCCATGAAAGGCAAAACATAAATCATGAAAAGATATTTCCAAATGAAAGGTAATCATATACCAAGCTGAGAAATTTATGAAAATCATATACCAAGCTGAGAAACTAATGAAAATCATGAAACTCCTATTAGATGATGAATCAGTCGACTTATTAAGTAATCGGTCGACTGAAAATGTCATAAATTGATCGACTTAACGTATCAGACACCGATCGATTGAATAGAAAAATCAGTCGACTAATAGATACCGATCGACTGTCTTGAGAGTTTTGTGAAACTATCTGGTTTTGATCAGTCGACTGGTGAATAGATAAGTTGACTGACCAGAGACTCATCCAAACACAGAGGATCATCAAAAAACAAATCCATGAATTTATGAAACCCAAGAAAAAAATCATAAAGCATAGTCAATGGATGCACATGCCTAATTCACCTTTATACGACAAAGGTTTCTTCGTAAAGAGGCTTGGTAAAGATGTCCGCTAAATTTGGATTTTGTATCAATATAAATAAGGGATACATCTTTCCTATCTACATGATCATGCAAAAAGTAATGTCGAACATCTATATGTTTGGTTTGAGAATGAAATACTAAAATTTTGAAATATTTATATCACTCGTATTATCACAAAAATTTTGGTATCATGAAAATATAAGTCAAAATCAACTAAATTTTGTTTCATCCATAATATAAACCGGTAACAATGTATTCCTCTTCTATAGTGGATAAGGCGACATAATTTTGCTTCTTGGATGACCAAGAAACAAGTGAGTTTTCTAAGAATTGACAAGTGTCACTAGTACTCTTACGGTCTACCTTGCATCCGGCATAAAAAAACCAATAAGATCAAAAGAAGTATGCTTCAGATAAAACAAACCAAGTTTAATTGTACCATTTATATACTTAGAAATATGTTTAACAACAAAGTATTATCAATTTTCCCTTTTAAAAAGTATATTTTAGACAAAAAAAACTAGAGAGTCGAGCATACCAAGCTCTTGGAGCTTGTTTCTAAACATGATTTGGAAGAAAAGGATCAATAAGGCCGGGGGGTTTCTCAACATAAACCTCTTCATCTATAAAACTATTTAGAAGGGTGCTTTTAACATCCATTTAAAATAGTTTAAAATTTTTAAAACTAGCAAATGCCAAAGACATATGAATTGACTCCACCCTTGCAACTTTGTGCAAAGGTTTCGTTATAAGGTATCCTTGGGCAACCAATATAGCTTTTCATCAAAAATAAATAAACGTCATAATATGTAATGAAAAACAAAATATATTTTCAAAAATAAGTTTGATCAATATATGTAATCAAAACCATCCAATCTAGCTTTTCATTAAAATTGATGTTTTGTTTTTCATTTAGGTGAAATTTTGTTCAATATATATTTCCAAAAATAAGTTTTGCAAAAACATTTTTCCTAAAAAGAAACGAAAACAGAAATGCTAAAACTTGTTATAAAATCAAACGGTTTTTGGCACCCAAACATTTTTTATGCCGGAGAGTTTAAGGACATGACCCCTATCAATATAATCCAATGCCCTTTGGTAATGCCCCATTTGGGGGCATTTAGTGCACGGATCCGATCATAGCAAAAATCATGCAAATGACCTATCCTATTACAATAAGTGCAATAGAATGGATGCACTTGTTTTTGTTGACCATTTAATTATGCACAGAAAATATTTGCAAATAAATGTGGTTTTTTAAAGCATTTTGCAAATTCAAAACTTTTCTCAAATCAAAATAAAACTCCGCCAAATGACCAAACCTACAACAAAATTCACATTTAAACACATCAACATGCTTGGGATGAGCAATGGGTGCATGTGAGTGTGTGTGCGTGGTGAAGAAACTTGATGACATGCACAAGGAGCAATAATATCGGTATTAGTGGGTTTTGTGCATCATAAAAAAAATTTACGATATGGCCGTAACAACCACAATTAGAAGATTTATAAACTTTACTATACATGTGTGCATAGTGAACGGGTGGTTTGGAAGCAGTAGCACGTGACTTAGCACACAAGATCGCAAGTTTCTTATAATTGTCAATGCATGTAATTAAGGTTGAATCTAAAGAAGATATACGGTTTTTCACATCATTCAACTCATTATTTAGCACAATATCATTGGCAATAGAAGTAGAGCAAGCACGATCATTCTTGAATGAAGTAAATTCATTTCTAATAGCTTCTACTTCTAACATGGCATCATTCTTGTCATGAGACAAGCTAGCAATTTTTAAGGTCAAAGCATCATGATTCAATTTTAATTTATCATTATTTTCTTTACGAATGACATTCTCTTTAGCAATGATATCAAATTTTGATGCTAGCAAATCATGATCAGATTTTAATTCTACATGCTTGCTTTTCAAAAACATGAAATTTTCATGTAATTTGTTGTAGGTATTTATTAATCTGTCATATGTACATGCAAGTTCATCTATAGATAGTTCACTTTCGGATTCAAACTCGCGTACCTCACTAGGGCAATCACCTAGTGGTCATGTACATGAAGATGCTCCAATGTTGTCAACAATCGCACTTGAAGTGAAATCCACCGGAATGCGTTGGATTTCCCCCAAGTTGTCGTGATGTGCCACTATATGTTTCCATAATGTATAAGCACATTCAAAAGAAGCAAGTTTGTTAGAAATAGATGGATCAAAAGCTTTAACCAAAAGTTATAACAATAGCTTGTTCATAATAAACATTTTCTTATCATCCTTACTCCATTTGGATTTCTTCAACATAGGCACAATATAAACACAATCAAGTACTTCCCATAAATCGATATATTTAGATCTAACAAATAGTTTAAATCTAAAAGTCCATTGAGCATCATGCTCTGATACCAAATGAAAGTACCCTAGATGGGTGAATATCTATGGTGATTATGCAAGCAAGAAAAATCAAAAAACTAGATTAGAAAGATATAACAGTGAGGATATTTGACTCTAGACGATTAAGTTAAAAATCAAGAGCACCATACTCTGATACCAAATGAAAGTACCCTAGAGGGGGTGAATAGGGTAATGCTAATCTAATCCGAGTACGATGCCAAATTAAAACTTACAAGGTAATATCCTAGCAATATGATATACAAAAAGATATGCAAGTATAAACGATGAGGCAATAGGCGATATAAACACAATCACAAGATGTAAAGAAAAATAGTGCTCCAAACAACAATCGCAAATACAAGATATGATCAAGGAGTTCGGTCAACCATCGTCCTATGTCTCCGCTCCTCACCTCTAGGAGATCTCTAGTACCACTCAAGAACTACACAATAACAGTTTCCAAAGTTCATCGATAACTTTTACAATGCACACGATGTCAATCACACAAGCTATACTTCTCTAAGTGTTGGACTACTCGTGTCAATTTCCTCAAGTGTTTGGAATTACAAACTCTCCCTAGGATTTACAACTAACCCACTCCTCTTGGAATTAACCCTGATTTTTCCCAACCACTCCTCTTAGTGTCCTTGTGTATTACAACGTGTTTAAACAATAAGTGCGGATAAAGGATTTTGCTCTCTAAACAGATGAGAACAAAATATTATTCTCTCTCAATGAAGCACTCTCACAACCCAATTATACTAGATGTGAAATACTAAAGTTCAAGTGGGTGTGTGGTGTGTAAACAATGAGTAAAACAGAATTAAACTCAAATAAATCTAGCTTATATATGAGAATCAAAATATAAGACCAACTAGAGAAAGAGTTTAGAAAACTTTTCCAAAATAAGGAGAGATAGAGATTTGATGATGAATGCTTCAAACACCAAAATCGAGATCCTTCACTTTGTAAAAACCTTTTTTCTCATAAACAAACACACTTCTCTTTCTCAAAAACATGCAACCAAAATGGCTATACTTCCTTATAAAACTCTTATGCTTCAAATAAGTCTTGAAGGCTATTCTTAGCCTCTCAAGCAGATCAAAACAAAAACTAGTCGTTACAAACTGATAGGTATATCGGTCGACTGAGCATTCGACCGTTGGCTAATTCTAGAAAAAAAATAAAACATAGTCGGTCGACTGAAAAACACTTGGCCGGTTGACTGAAAACACTATTCGGTTGAGTGACTTAAACAATCGCTCGACTGATCGACTGAGATAGCAGTTGCTGTAAAAATAGCTTCTACCAAGTCGACTGAGTTAAACAGTCAGTCGACTGATCAGAGAGAATTTTTGGAAAGCAAATTAACCTGACCGGTTGACTGATATACTTGTTCGGTCGGCCACCCATAGATCATATGTTAAACATAACAGATACCTAAAATACTAAAAAGTTTATTTTCTAAATTCATTTTAAAATAGTAAAGCAACTCTAAAAATAGTAAAACTTGGGAGAATGTTTATACATATGAAAATGAATGTGTTTGAAGAGGAGTTTCTAAAATAGCACTTTCCATCTATGAAAACTCATTATTTTTCAAAACATATGAAAACATTAAATATGATTTCATAGATTAACAATATCATTAAGAATATGAAATCGTTAAACACATGATTCTGATGAAATCATTCCAAACAACTTATCCACAAAGATATTCTAAAAATCCTTTAACAAGGAGAAACAAACAATGAAAGTGATAAATTGAGATAATGTGTGTGTGTGTGTGTTTGGTTTGAGCTTTAAGTATAACACATAAAGTAAACAACTAAGCTACAAACACTATACCCAAGGTAAGAATCTTCGTGAAGCTTGATCTTTGTAGCAGGGATGAAGCACAATAATGTATCTTTGACTTGAATGTGTGATACGTGTGTATCTTCTTCTCTGCTTCGGGAGCTTAGTGATCCTCATGGGAGCTTGAGGATAGGTGATTCTCAGGATATCTTGAGAATAGTGGTGTGCAGCGACACGGCGGAGCATAGGATGGAGCGTGAAGCGAGTCGGAAGAACGAAGAATCAAAGATTTTAGTTCTCAGCCTGATGAGTCGACTGACGAGTTGATGAGTCGACTGACGGTTGATGAGTCGACTAACGGGTTGATGAGTCGACTCAAGAAAACGCCTCCAGATAGCAAAATGCTTCTGCTGAGTCGACTCATGAAAATCATGAGTCGACTCATGCAGGCCAGCACAGTTTGTGCACATTTTTAGTCAACTATGAGTCGACTGGTGATCATGAGTCTACTCATCTCTGTCATGAGTCGACTCATCGAGGTTTCCTGGGCAGACTTGGTTTCTATTTTGAAGGAATCCTAGCTGGGTTTTGTTTTGGTTATTTACCAGATTGCCACCACGTTGTAAACCCTATAAATAGGGATTGTTTAGGGTTCTAAACAAGGAGGTTAGAGACCAGATGTAGTCCTAAAGAGTTTTAGGTCTAAGAGAGATCTTGATCAAAAGGATTAGGGTTTAGATTGAGATCATCTAAAATCTTAGAGAGATATTCTAATCTTTGTATTAGGGTTTAGAGAGGATTGAGAGGCTGTTCTCGATTCTAGTGAGATTGTGAGGGAGAGATTACACTCTTTTGTTCTTCATAATCTAGAGAAGATATTTTCCTTCGCCAAACTAAATTGTTTTGTGTTTTGGTCGTCTTCTTCTCAACCCACCTTTTGGTAATTCCGCGATCAAAGGGTGCTCGCACGGCAACTCGTATTAAGTTGGTATCAAAGCATCAGATCTGGCGAAGAGGGCATCCTGTGTATGGTCCTGACTCGATTGCAATACAAAAAGCTAGGCGAGATCCTTTTCTTTGGAAGTAGTTCAGAGATTAAGGAAGAAGAAGATGATTGAAGGCCACAAAGATGGAGGGGCCCGAGAGTTCCCTCAGATTAAGGAAGAAGAAGATGATTGAAGGCCACAAAGATGGAGGGGCCCGAGAGTTCCCTCAGCAGAAGTTCTAAACTTGAAAGGGACTTCAAGTTCTTAAAGAGGGGAGCCATGGTACGTGTGTATCTTCTTCTTTGCTTCGGGAGCTTAGTGATCCTCATGGGAGCTTGAGGATAGGTGTTTCTTAGGATATCTTGAGAATAGTGGTGTGAAGCGACACGGTGGAGCACAGGATGGAGCGTGAAGCAAGTCGGAAGAACGAAGAATCAAAGATTTTAGTTCTCAGCCTGATGAGTCGACTGACAGGTTGATGAGTCGACTAACGGTTGATGAGTCGATTGACGGATTGATGAGTCGACTCAAGAAAAGGCCTCCAGATAGCAAAATGCTTCTGTTGAGTCGACTCATGAAAATCATTAGTCGACTCATGCAGGCCAGCATAGTTTGTGCACATTTTGAGTCGACTATGAGTCGACTGGTGATCATGAGTCAACTCATCTCAGTCATGAGTCGACTCATCGAGGTTTCCTGGGCAGACTTGGTTTCTGTTTTAAAGGAATCCTAGCTGGGTTTGGTTTTGGTTATTTACCAGATTGCCACCATGTTGTAAACCCTATAAATAGGGATTGTTTAGGGTTCTAAACAAGGAGGTTAGAGACCAGATGTAGTCCTAAAGAGTTTTAGGTCTAAGAGAGATCATGATCAAAAGGATTAGTGTTTAGATTAAGATCATCTAAAATCTTAGAGAGACATTCTAATCTTTGTATTAGGGTTTAGAGAGGATTGAGAGGTTGTTCTTGATTCTAGTGAGATTGTGAGGGAGAGATTACAATCTTTTGTTCTTCATAATCTAGAGAAGATATTTTCCTTTTTCCAAACTGAATTGTTTTGTGATTTGGTCATCTTCTTCTCAACCCACCTTTTGGTAATTCCACGACCAAAGGGTGCACGCACGGCAACTCGTATCAATGTGTAAATGGCTTCATTCTAATTCCACTAACCACCAATAAGGTGATATCGTTAAAGTGCAATACCATCCAACCTCCAACTAAGGATGTTTGTGAAGGATACCTAGTGAGCAAATGTAAATACTCAAAAATAATGTTAAGAATTATTTGTTAATCATCAAAACCAGATTAGACAATAGGCTCATAAATATGAGACCTAAAAAAATCATCTTTATTTTCAGTTACCTCATACAACTCCCTCAAACTCCTAAAATTTAGAGGTTGTGGGCTCGATGATGATGAACATGATGGTAAAAAAGTTATCGACTGGGGCGATTGAGGTGTGGTTGGTGATAATATCGTCGGTGATAATGGGGTGGATGTCGTTGGAGCATGTGCTGGAGCATCTTTCCATATCTCGGTTTCTTCATTAATAAAAGTAATCATGCTTCTACAAATTTCTCCTTTGCTCTAGTTCCATGATTTCTCTCCATTGAATTAAACATCTCGGCTAATAATAAGCTTCTTATGGAACGAGTCATACATCTTGTAACCCTTGGTTCTTGAATCATAGCCGATGAATACATATAGAATACTCCTCTCATCGAGCTTATTCCTCTTTAGCTCTGGAACATGAGCATAGCCAATATTGCCGAACACCTTAGAGTGGCTCGCATTTGGCATGTAACCGGTCCAAGCTTCTTGTGGAGTAATATTTTTGAGAATCTGAGCTGGACACCGGTTGATGATATAGACGGTGCAAGAAACAGCTTCAGCCCAAAAGGTTTTAGGTAATTTCTTACTGCTGAACATGCTTCTTACCATGTTCAAAATAATGTGATTCTTCCTCTCAGCAATGTCGTTTTGTGTGGAGCGTAAGGAGCAGTTAGAAAATGTCGAACTCCATGTTGTTCACAATATGCTTCAAACTCCTTTGAAGTTAATTTTTCACCTTGATTTGATCTGGTAGCTTTAAGATAAAAGTCGATTCTTCGACATCTGTACTTTTACAATCAATCTACCTTTTTGATCTCAAAGAAAAGACTATGATCTTTTGTATGAAAATCATAACCCTTTTCTAAGAGTTGTCCCAAACTCAATATATTGCTTTTCTTAGTAATAAAATTTTCTTCTCCATTTTAGGTGAATAAGAATTTTACTTTGGCCTTTCACTGGAATTTTTGAGAAATCTCCAAAAGTGACCTTTCCATTCATAGAGTCATCCATATCGATGAACATACTTCTCTTACGACATATATGGTTGCTGGCACCAGTATCAAGATACCAAACATCCTCCTTATCAACATCTCCTCCGAATGCTAATTGAAGAATATTATAATAATCTCCTTTTTCAACATACTTCACCTTCTCTTCAACTTAATTGTAATAACAATCAGAAGAATAATGACCATACTTCTTGTATTTAAAACATTAAACTTTTATTTTCCATCGGTCTTTATTAGATCTACCATGTCCACGGTCTCTAAAAGATCTTTGATTTTGATCTCTTTCTTCAAAGTTGTGGTGACTTCCTATGCTATAGAAACCACGTCCTCGTCCTTGAAATCTGCCTCGAAATCTTCCACAGCCATGACCGCCATTACTTTCTTCTTTTGAATCTTCTCTGCCATCCTTCAAAGAAAACTTATTTTGAAGAGCCTTCTCCACCGGTTCATTTCTCTTGTTAAGTATATTCTCGTGGGCATTTAAGGAACCCAAGAGTTCATCAATCATCATCTTCTCTAAGTCTTTTGACTGTTCAATGGCACAAACAATATAGTCAAACTTTTTAGGAAGTGATCGAAGAATTTTCTCCACCACACGAACATCTTTGATCTTCTCAACCATTTCTTCGAAGTTGATTCACTACGGCCAAGACTCTAGTGAAATAGTCAGAAACTAGTTCACTTTCTAAAGGCCGACTATGTACTCCAGGAGATACATGAAGGCACCTGCGGAAATCATCCTGGGGCCCGAACCCTCGCATAGAAAGTCATCCGCCAGGGGTACTACTGGCCAACAATTCTACCTGAGTCAAGGCGACTCATTTCTCATTGCCAAAAGTGCTAGTTTTTCTCATCCATCCCTCGAGCAACGGTGACGCGAGCTGATTGGCCGGTGCGAGCTGACTGTCGAGCGCGTAGGTCACTTGATTCGCCATTTCTCTTCAGGCGCTTGTCGGCGTCAGATAATCCTCTTAGACTCAGATAACGACGTTCATCGTCTTCTCTCCGTCTAGAGCTGTGTTCGGGGACCTATAGGCAATTTTTGACGCCTACAGATATATCATTTTAGTAGTAGTTTGTATTTTAAATACTTTTCTTTGTAGACACATTTGTTATGATTTTATGGATATTATATTGTTAATTGCAGTAGTACTCAGTTCATATTCACTCTATTTTTTGGTATGGTTTGATCTCACTAAGGTTTTAAGGTGGACCCGTTGAAAATAGGCATGTTAAGATTACACTACATGATAATTTTATGTTACACCATTTATAATTGATCTGTGTTATTTGGTGTATTGATATACGTGACCATTGATGGGTCTAGTTACGACAAATGCAATGAAGATAACCTTGATTCTATGTGGATACAACTAATGGACGAGATTGTTAAAAATGCATATTATTTGATAGCAAAATTCATGAGCTCATACCATTATATCATAATTCACATTTAAATAGAACATATATGGCCCAAGTGGGAAATTGTTGGATTTATATCCAATGATGGGCCAATATATTAAATAAATGTGTATCGTGTATCAATTAAGGTTAACCCATTAAAGTGATCTAATTTAGGGTTTGGGATTTTAATGCATAATTAAAGTATGTGTCATATGTGTAGAGACCAAAATATAATTGTTAATTCTATGATGGGCTGAATTGATAATTATGAATAACATGATTCAGTTATAAATAGAGTTGTGCTTTCCCATATTTCTACGTACAATCTCTTTCTGATTTTCCATCTTTAGAAAGATTAGGGTTTCCCTAAGGAGGATACATACGTACAAGATTTGGAAGATCTACATCTCAAAAAACTCAAGAATCACATCCTACTCTACGGATTCATGTATGGTTCCACATCTTCTTAATTATCTCAATAGTTTGACATGAACAATCTTGAGATTGATTAGGGTCTAAGTTTTCTTTTGATCTAACAATTAAGACTTGATAGACCGTTTACTCTAACAATCATGTTAGACATTAGCTATAAAAATATACTCCCCGCATAATTATGTTTTTATACACAAAATAGCTATCAAGTAATCATTACAGAAATATGCTTAAGTTTGTTCAGGTGTCAGTATATTGTGATAACAATTCAACAGGAACTGATTCCTTAGCTATAAAGGAGACCAACATCGTGCAATAATACCTTATCCTGGCTCCTCTACGAAGTCTGTTTTCTCTTCTCTTTCTATTATATTTGTACAAATTATTACGACCGTCTACCTTTTGAGGAACTTCTTGAACCAAAGAGCAGAATTCTTGGGGTATCTTTTTAGACCATCATTGTAGGCTACATAGTTAATTCCAAACCGAACAGTGAAACCATCCATCCATTCAAAATTATCCAACAGTGACCATGCAAAGTATCCTCTCACATCAGCTCCGTTTCTGCCAAACAACATTGTAAGTGTTAATTTACATCATGACAATGCAAAATTACATAATGTTAAATCACCCACATCTATAATTAATAACTATACATGGGTGCACGCGTGCATGCATGACATGAAAATGTAAGAAACTTTTGAGAGAATTTGAGATAAACCCATAAAGGGGATCTCTTCAGTTTGTAATATTCTCTCTGCGGTACTCTCTTTGTTCTGTTTTTTCTGAAATAGTAAAAGGATCATCCGTTGTTGCTAGAGAATGTAGAACTTGCTCCAACCTCATGAAATATGTGTTACACTAGTAGAAAACCACGTATTCTAGACGGAATATTCTAGACGGAATTTTTTCCGTCTAGTATTAAACTAGACGGAAAATTTCCGTCTAGAATATTCCGTCTAGGATAAAATATTCTAGACGGAAATTTCCGTCTAGAATAGTATCCTAGACGGTTATTTTATTTTTATTATTTTTTTAAAAATTTATAGTTATTCTAGACAGAAATTTCCGTCCAGGGTACATCCTAGACGGAAATTTCCGTCTATGATACGTGAAAATTTAAAAAAAAAATTTAAGGCATCAAAACCCAGCCCCCCTTCTTTTCCCCCCAAATCGAAAGAGGAAGGAACCCCCCTTACGGGCTCCTTCGTCCCTCGACCGCTCCGGTCAGACCCCCCTCCACTCCGACCTCCCCTTCGCGAGTCCCCTCCTCCGCCGTCTCCTTCTTCATCTTCAAAGCCATCCACCTCCTCGCCGCCGGCAGCTCCAGCTCCTCCTCCTCCTCCTCCATAAAAGAGAAGCGCGCCCTCCAATTCTGGCTCCCTCCAATCGAGGGCTCCGCCGCCCTCAGCATCATCCTCGCCTTCGCCTGGTCGGGGCGCCATATCATCAACATCGTCCTCTGGTCCACCTTCGGCTCCACAATATCAGCAGGCATCCTCCTCCTCTGCTTCGCCATCTTCGTCAAAATCTAGGGTTTGTTGCCGATCAGATCCAAGGGAAAAGAAGATGGTGAGGGGATTGCTCGGAAAGCTCGCGTCTCGATCTCTCTCCATCGCTGGGAAATGGCAGCAGCAGCAGCTCCGTCGCCTCAACATCCACGAGTACCAGGTCCCAAACCTAGGGTTTTTTTCTTCTTCTGATTACTGATGCTATCTCGTTTTGATTCGTTAATATCTGATCGATCTGACTGATCTCGTGTTTAACGATCCGTTTTAATTTTGCGGCAGGGTTCGGATTTGATGAGTAAGCATGGGATTAATGTCCCAAGGGGAGTTGCCGATCAAAGATGTTTTCCCTGGCGAAAAGGAGGTAATTTCGTCTAAATTTCACATGGAAATGTGTCTGCCTCAGGGTTTTCTTTTGTGATGGTATCAAAGAAATATAAATAGATGTAATAATTCTGGCATAAATGTTACTGAAATGGGAAAAATTGGACCTGGTAGTGAGCCATTGGTGTTTCTTTTCTGAAGCTAGCATTTATTTGTTGGATTTGGTTTCACGAACATTCGCCTGCATCTTTGTTCTGCCAGCTCAAATTTGGTAACTCGTAGATAAATATAATATCGCAACTAACTGCTTATGTGAATGTTCGTTGACGGTTATTTAGCTGTAATGTTGAATCGATTTCATAATTATTTGTAATAGTTTGATAAATAATAGTTAGACAAGTTAACCCATTGTGAGTTGATTTTAGAAATTATGTCACTCACTTGATAAATAATAGTTTGATAAATAATAGTTTGATAAATAATTGTTTGTTTTTTATTTGATTTCTGTAACCTAGAGAGCTCTTCGTCGACGATCACGTGACGATGCGGTTTACGATTGAGAATTGCCGCTTGATGAGGATCTCCCTGGAATGGGTCAATTCTATTGCCTCCATTGCGAGTAATTGGAATTTTCTCAATGATTTAGGGTTTCTTTGTTTTTTGTTTGTTTTTGGGGTAAAAATTCTGATATTTGTTTGTTTTTTGTTTCTGCAGTCGATATTTTTCTAGCGAGGCTGTGATGGTAGCGCACAATGGATCCAAGAGACACAGGAAGAGGTAGTTTTTGCTGTTCTTCATTCTGATTGTCATGGGTTTTGTGACTTGTGTGTTGAACTTTGTAGTTAAATCAGTTCGGTCATATAGTTGTGCTGAATAGTTATATATATTCGTTTGGGTTTAGCGAGTTGTCTACTTCTTATGTTAAATGATGAAACAAATGATGGGTCAAGGATTGTTATGTGAATGTGATCTTAGTGAGCAATTGGCCGATTTAGCTTCTGGGATGTGTTAGTTTCTTTGTAATGTAGACATGTCCTTCTTGAATATATTGAATATATTGTTGCTTTTGGATTTGTTATATGCTTTGCTTTTGTATTTAAGATTCAAATATATTGTTGCTTGGTTCAAATTTTGTTCCTTATGTTGTCTTTACTATTTTCAGGTGTCCTTCTTGAATATTGACAATCAGTTTGTTCAACATGTTACTGGAAATATCCTTTCTTCCCTGTCCTGCTTGCTGACGGAATTATGTACGTTTTTAAGATCATCTGTAGTTTTTCTGGTGTCAGATTGCTGGGATTGAATTCATGGAATCTGAATCGTAACTCCTTTATAGGTAAACAAATGGCTTGAATTTATTCATATGCTGTTGATTAGCGTAGACGCATCAATTTCAAGTATTGGTTCTGCGATTAATGAATGATAATCATGTTGTTTTATTATCTATGTTTGCTAGTGCTTCCCTTATCTCATGATTTATTATTTGCATAGGTTTACTCTGAAACAAAGAACTGCCAAAGATGCCAACGGAGATATGTGAGGCATAACATCTTCTTTACACAGGTACCTGTTGATCTTGTTATCGATCACTCAGTTCTGGTGGATGTGGCGAGATCAGCGAATGTTGTTCAGGCAAATTAATAGGAGTCTTAAAAGGAGTTTCTGAATGGGATAAGTCCCAGATTCGAGGGACTTAAACTTAGTATCATATTTGGAGCAAGAGTGTGAGAAGCGGGGAATGCTTGTAAATAATTTATGTATTTTTCTAATTTTTTTTGGTCAATGTATTTTTTGAACCGGATTAAGAATGATTTATGCAAAATAGAAAATAGAAGAAGATAACAGTTGCTAATTAGCAACTGTTATCTTCTTCTATTTTCTATTTTTTTTTTTGTCTCGAATTTTCTTATTCTGCATCTAAAATGAGCATATTTCGTACCTAATATCTGTGATATACAATGAAACCTGTTTCTTGATTACTATCATGTTTCCCCAACCAAACTTCTTATATATGCATAAAAGGATTTTAAACTCACCTGATGGCTCTTTGAATGTAATATAGATGTCGCTGATGAAAGTCTATTCTCGCATCATCCTTTAGAGCTTCCTCCAATGACAATGTTCCATTGCTCACTTCATCAACTCCTATTGATCAATAAAACCTAGTTCAATCATGCTCTGGCTCAGCTAATACAGACGTAAAGAAGAACTGTTGCTCTATTTACCATTCTCTGTAATATAGATGACTGGATGGTTGTATTTGGCATTGATGTAGAGCAAGAGATCTCTAATACCCCTTGGGTAGATATAGAGCCAGCTTGAAGCAGCCTGTATATTGTGCAGGGCAATAACGTACATTTTTTTGAGTAATACTTGGTGCAGACAAGATCACATCATTATTCTAACTTCTAGTGCACAGCATAGTAGTATGGAAAGTGAATGTTAAAAGAGTAACTCTTACCCTTGGACCAATTTGGATACCATTGCGCATCCCTGTTCAACAGAAATTTGTAATTTGAGAATTCAACATCATTATTTGCAAAATAACACCAACTTACTAAACGAATGAAACGTAATTACCCAGCATATTAAAGAAAGAGGTCCAAACATACCTGTTTTATTAAGGCAGCTATCTGTAGTGTAGGTCTTGTTCATCATATTTAATGCTGGAAGGTTATCGACATAATTTGTGGTGTAATAATTAAGCCCAATAAAATCATATGACCCTTTAACCAGTTTCGACTCTTCTTCCGTATATTTCGGGAGCCGAGAACCAACAAGAACCCTCATGATAAATGGATAATCACCCGTAGTCAAGGGGTCCATAAACCTGACAAATTCAAACAAGTTAAAACTTTTACTGAATGCAGACGATATCATAAAATTGCACACTAACCCTTCATACTAACTACTCACCATCCAAACATAAAATCTAGAGCTCTTTCTGAAGCATCCCTATTGGATTTGGTGTTAGAATATGGGACAAACCAATTAGAGACTAGTATAATTCCTATCTTTCCTTTTTGTCTTGCCTGCAAGAAATTGTTCGTAGCAATCAGAATCAAAATACTAATTGTCACCTTACAGGCCAATTGAAGAACAAGAACCAAAGACAAAGCGAGAACAAGAGAGCTCAGGAAACTACTAACTAATCATCCTTTTAGTTTATATTCAACTGTGAACTATATAGGATGGTCAATAATAAAGCTCAATTAAAGCCCTCTGATGCTTATCCATATATTATATATAGGCATCTGAGGACTTTAATTGAGCTTTTATTAATCATCCCATGTTGTACATTGTTGAATATGAACTAAAAGGGTTAAATGCCAATAGACCACCTGTACCATCACCGAACTTTGGTCCCTATACTTTCTTCTATTGTTGCAGATAACCCTGGATTCTTAACTCTGTTAGTTTCTTGTTAAGATTGGGCTACATCACTGAAACGTATGAGCTTCATAAACTGATGTACTTACTAAAAACTTCAATACGATCATTAGATATAACTAATTGAGATGGGAAAACTAACCGATTTGATGATCTAAGGGGTCCCTCTGTATCAGTAGAAGTACAGGGGGTCTACCCCTAATTTAGCGATAGTATAGGGGGTCTATTGGCAACTGACCCCATAAACTAGCAACCGAAACTAAAATCTTGAACCTTACCTTATACTTGTTTCTGTATAGCTTGACAGCTGAAGCATGGGCTATTAGCAGGTTGTGTGCCACAATGTAAGGCTCTCGGCCTGAGTCCCCTTCATCGCACTTTGTGGACTCCCAAGGAGAGCACCTTGCTGGTGCCAAAAACCCCTCGGCATAGCCCCCAACAGCAAAACTCCATGGCTCATTGAAAGTGATCCAGTGCTTCACCCTGTCACCAAACTCTCTAAAGCAGATCTCCGCATAGTTACGAAAATCATTCCTATAAAGTTGAAGGCAATGCAAACCAATTATAGAATCATATAAGCAAAGGCATACTTTAGAGTGAGGAAAATTATGTGCTCTTACACTATATTTGGTGATAAAAAGCTCCCATACTTCTGTTCCAAGCCTTGGGGAGAATCAAAATGGAAGAGGGTCACAAAGGGTTGGACACCTGAGCGTGGTTAAATAGGAAATAAGGTATATGAGCATTATGCATGAGAATATGCAAAGGTACGTAGATTCAAGACCATTCAATATGAGTTCATCGATGAACTTATTGTAATGATTGATGCCCTCTTTGTTTACTCCTCCGCTCAAGCTTCCATCTGCAGCAAGATTATAAAATCTACATATGTTAATAATTCTACAGTTTTGTTATGATTCTTCAAGTGAAGTTTTTTTTTTTTTTTGGTTCTCCAACATAAGAAAGAGAAGTTCCTACTTGGAAAGATCCGAGACCAAGAGATGGAGAACCTGTACGCATCCAAGCCAATGTTCTTCATTAATTTAATATCTTCCTGAAGATATTGATCTATAATTAGCCATTTAATTCCAGAAAAAAAACGAGTCAAAAAACCTGCAAATTTCAATATCAGGAAAAAATATAGTAAGAGAGCAGTGTTACCTTGTAGTGGTGGTAATGGTCTATAGCTATGTCTCCATTACTTCCATCGGCAATCCTCTCTGTACAACAAGTTGTTAGCGGACATTAGCTTTACGTGTCTTATGTGTTAAACCTCTCCAATTGTCCATAGATTATAATAAAGCCATACACTAGTCCTTTTTATTCTTCAATCTTAGAAAACTTACCTGACTTTCTTCTTAGGGGAACAAGGATAAGCAATGATAAGAGTATTGTTCGTTAGGACGGAGTTCGTACAGTATCTCTTTTTTGCGTAATAACAAACTCTCATTTATTACTGATGATTGTTTGAGATGATATATTACATATATAAATAAGTATACAGAAAGATACGAGGCGAAATGATGCAAAAATCAATATATATGTTGATTTCAGCCATCATACCATCGATGGTCATTGACATACAAATGATGGTTACGAGACAATCGATGGACTATAGTGCACACTTGCAAAATTCTAGAAATTAGGTTTGGCAACATAGATGGTCGTCAGGGAACCATCAATGGTCAACACCACAATCGATGGTGTACAGTGTATAAGATAAGTCTCAGAAACTAGTTTTTTAATCATCGATTCATTACACGGAACCATCGATGAGGCATCGATGGGCTATCAATGGTCGGGATTGCCCATTGATGGTGATGACATGTTTTGGAAGATTTGATGATTTAATCTTAACCATTCATTAATCCCTTTCATCTCTAACTTCTACTATGATGCGAATATCTCTTTCGTTATTTACCAAATGTTATATAAGATAGGAAGAGTTCATATTTAGGTGATTCTATGCTTTGAGAAAAGAGAGAGCTTTTTGAGAGATTTTATTCTAAAGTTTGTGAAGAAGATTTGATTTGTGATTTGAATCCCTAGAACCTCATCAAACTCTTTCTCATTGTGCTTAGCATCTGCGGATTGTATCAGCGAGGAGTTGGCCTTGGATTTAACATCATCATCGTTTCTTTATCAAGCTTCGCTTCAATCTTTCAAAGAACTGTTTGCTTAGAAAAAAGCTATAAGATCTTTTTAATTTATGCTTAAATTATTTTAGTAGTTTGTGTTTTATCTTATTTTTACTACATACTCAAGCCGATAATAATTGTGGGTTAAGACTAGGTAGGGCTAGGTGTTAATCATCTGTTAGGAGTTAGGTTAGACGACTAGTTTCGGATAGATTCTAAGGTGCGGTCTTTGTAAGCCTACTGAATTGGGTTGTGATTCAGGTGAACTCTGATGACAGTGAGGATTCCCCTTCTTGATAAGGAAGAGTGAACATAGAATTATTATCTGAACCACTATAAAAACCTCACATGTTCCTTGCTTGGTTTTTAGCTTGGATGTTTGCTTTTATTTTTCCATTTTCGCTACATATTTTGTATCTTAGCCAAAAATTATTGCAAACATATTCAAACCTTCTCACCCCTCTCTAGGCTACAAGTGGTATCAGAGCCTCGTTACTCATCTTTAGATTTCACAATCTAGATGTAAAATTTCACCACCGTAATGGCATTTCATGAGGGAAACGTTGTGAACCGACCCCTACTTTTAGATGTGACTAACTATAGCTATTAAAAAGTATGAATGAAAGTCCTTCTATTGTCCACTGATTTTGATGTTTAGAATACTATAGAAAATGGCTATAATGAACCTATTACTATTGTGGAAGGGGTTTTTGCTGTCACACCGAGGAATAAATGGACACCACTGGACAAAAAGCTTTATTCATTAAATACTAAAGCTACGAATACTCTTTATTGCTCTTTAATGGCTAAAGAATCTAACGTGTTTTAAATTATACTACGACACAGGAAATTTGGAAAATATTGGAGGTTACACATGAAGGAACTTCACAAGTGAAGGAGGCCAAACTCACAATGCTCTTTAGAAAATATGAGAATTTCAATATGAATGCCTCGAAGAGTATTTAGCAGATGTTCACATGAATCACCAATATCATGAACAAATCTAAAGCTTTAGGATAAGAATACAATAATAAAGAGCTGTGTAGAAAAATTCTTCATTCTCTTTCTAGGAATTAGAAGCCAAATTTAATGGTTATTGAGAAATTATAAATTTTTTCTAACTTAACTTTTAAAAATCTTGTAGACAATCTTCTAAATTTGATTAAAGAGAGAGAAGATACTTTTGAAGATAATTCCAAGAAAAAGTCATTAGCCTGAAGGTCAATAATAAGAAATCTCAATCTAAAAAGAAGAAAAATTCAAGCTTGAGTTTAGAGGATGAAGATAATGAAACTGGATTCATTGTGAAAGGATTCAATGAAAGGATTCAAATCTTTTCTCAGGTAAAAAAGGATGAAAATACCTTAAAATGGATGAAATCAGTTTACTAAGAAGGTAAATAGATACTCATTAAGTGAATCTGAAATTGAATCTATCTGTTATCATTGTAAGAAGCTAGGTCACTATAAGAACTAGTGCCCTTTAAACAAAAAATGACAAGAAGATGGCGGTAAAAGTTTCAAAGTGATGACCTTGGATATGATGAGTGATGAATAATCAGAAGTTAAATCAAAATCGGATGAGAAGAAGGCAAATCCATGTCTTATCGGAAGAAACAACACAACTTTGGATTCAAAAAAAGACAAAGCATATGAATCAGAAAGTGATAACTCAGAGAGTGAGGTATATCCCCCATATGATGATTTATATTCTAATTATAAAGAAATGCTTAATCAACTCGAGAAAATTGCTGAGAAATATGACAAGACAAAAGGATGAATGTAAATTTAAAAGAAAGAAAAGAAAATCTTATGTGAGAAAATTAAATATTTTTCTTCAAATTTGGATTCACAAAATTTACATTGTAACATAAGTACAATCGAAAGCGATGTTCTAACTTTCAAAATCAAATTTCTTATTTATTTAAATAACTAAATGATAAAATCATTAAAAATAAAAAAACTAATTGCTAAGGTAAATGAGTTATTGTGATATTTGTCTTCCAAACAAATGAAGTTTTAAAATGGATGCAGAACTATTATTTCTAAAAATGAACAACTAAAGTCAAAAAATAATAATTTGGAAGTGGCCGTGAAAAAATTACCATTGGGCTCTAAAGGATTAAGCATGGTCCTTTCCGATCAATGTTTTGCTAAAACTAAAATTGGACTTGGTTGTTCATACTTAGGAAAACACAAAAGTCACAATCTTTTTTTTTTTTGTGAAAGAAACAATTTGCATTGTTTTGCACCCATACCTGATGCTACTTATATCATTTTATGTGTCCTTTATCTGGTAAAATGGGTCATGTATTAATGAGTTGTCGGATGAGGTACAAGATTAAAATAGTAAAGCAAATTTAGGAACCAAAAGGTACAAGTCCAAACCAACATGAAATCTATGTGGATACATAGGTCAGACTTACTTTCTATAGAGTTACAGAACGACTGAGGATTGAGACAACACACGGGAGTTACTCAAAGAAGTTTCTAAATCAAAATTCAATCCTTGTTCTAAATAAATATATGAAGATACAGGTTGTGTATGATATTTTTATTATCTCCTTATATGAGTATGTCATCTAAGGTATCATCTATAAACCCAGTTATTTATATTTTTTTCTATTTGAAAAAAAAAATTCTTTATTTTTCTTCTTCTCTATTTATTTTCTTTTCTTTAAAACATGAACACTTTAGGATAAACATCGATGATCCAACCCCAACCATCGATGATTAACCATCAATTGGCAAAAGGAAAAGTGGGGTAGTCAGTTTGTTTTTCACTTTTACCTCTTTTACGAAATTATCTCTCAAACTTTTTGATTACTCCAAACAATTCAAGTTTTTGTTGTGATCGAGCTCTTGCTTGTGAAGAGTTTATCATTGGACTTGTGAAATCTTGACTTTGTTTGATTCATCATCAAGGTATTTTGTAAACCCTAATTGCTTTGTTTGATAAATTTTTAGGGTTTCTACTTGGCTATGTGACAAATTTTGATATATATGGATGATTCGTGGTTGGAATTTAGTGCTTAGAACTAGTTTGATTGAGATTTGTACATAAATTTGTGTGATATAGGGAAAATTTCATCAGTTTTAATTATTGATGGTTGAAGAAATCATCGATGGTGTGTAAACCATCAATGCTTGTCAAACATCTAGCGATGGTCAAAAGGCTGAAACTATAAATTTTTACACTTTTTTTGTATTTTTGTAAATGTTGATGATCCTAACCCATAAATGTGTGTATTCTTTATATAAATCATGTGCACTTACATTTGTAGGGCATTGCTTCACAAATCAGCTCCCGTTGAGGATAATTAATTGTGACAGAGATTCAAGAGCTTTATGAGAAGTTCTTTATCATCTACGAGTGTTTGGTGGGAAAATTCAAAGAAGATAATTGAGAATTGAATTTGTATTATTCTCTCTGACAGACTCAGAAAAAGAAATTAATTACAATTCTCTCGATACAATTTCTCTCTAACAAACTTAGAAAAATAAATTACAATCTTCTTGAATCAGATTCTTGATTTACAAAAGAGAAGAGGGTCGACGGAGATCCTCCCCTTTGTTTAAAATTAGGTTCTTTGTGATAGAGATGAGATGTCTCCCTCGACGTTCGTGCCGAGTTTGCTTCTCGTTGACGATCCGATCACCTCGCTTTGTAGAACGTAGTTGATTCCTCTTGATTGACGTTGAGGAGAACTTGCGTGGTAAGTTTCAAACTCTTGACGAGTTGATAACTCAAAGCGAGTTTAAACCCTTAAAAAAGAGTTGATTTGAATCGAAAATCGGTTAATAAGCCAAGGATGAAAGCTTCAAGAACTCTCTGTTGCCGAGGATGCTCTTGGTCGAAGAATGCCGACTTCTCCTTTGTGTCGTTTTGATCTCCAAAATTTTAGATCGAAGATCCCCAACTCAGCCGAGTTTTTCACATTTATAGGGGTTTTTAGGGGTGTAACTGCCTCATAAAATCTCTCCTTAATGGGTGTAACCGACCCTATGTCATGGAAAACAGTTTTGAAACCGTTCAAGGGTTTAAGGGGTGTAATCTTCCCTCTAAAATTTCTCTATAATAGGGTGTAACCGACCCCATTAAGTGGAGATACGGTTTTGAAACCATTCAGGTTCTGTTTGAACCAGTCAAATGTAGAAAACACGGGTCCGACCCCTGCGTTTTGATGTTACAACGCATGAAGGACCTCTGTGTTTTGATGTTGCAACGTAGGGATGACCTCTGTGTTTTGATGTTGTAACACAGGGAGGACCTCTGTGTTTTGATGTTGTAACGTAGGGATGACCCTTGCGTTTTGATGTGAAAAGACCATCAATTTATTGTCTCTTTTGCTAGAGCATTTGCAAAGATCGTCATCTTATAATCTTCGTCTTGGCTTCTTAAAAATATGAGAATCATCAGATTGTATCTCCCGATGTTGATTGTGAAGGCTGTTGAATTAGAGCTTTCATTGGTTGTTGTGAAGGTCATCAGATTGTAACCTTTATTGATCTACGTGAAAGTTTTCCAATTGTAGCCTGCTGGCATTAGTAAAAAACTAGGCATTGGCGACGGGTATTGGCGACAGATTTTGAATCTGTCGCCAATACAAACATTAGCGACGGAAACAACCTCGTACCCAATAACCCGTCGCCAATGTTTGTATTGGCGATAGTAACAATCACGTCGCCAATGTTTTCCCATCGCCAATACTCATTGGCGACGGGAAAACATTGGCGACGGAACGCATCCTGTCATAGATGTTACCGGCATTAGGTCAGCTCTTATCACAATCAGGGTAAAATCCTTTTTCATTATTTGCCACTAATTTCAAGGTGTTCATGGTATACTCGTCAAGATCAAACTTCCCTGGGAAATTTTGTAGCAGAAATGCCGGTAACAATATTGGACTAGTCCCTTGATGTACTCATCATTAATCAATAGTCTAGCCCATCCAGCCATCTCTACAATGTTCTCTGTGGCTCTATATCAGTTTCAAGTTAAAGTTCCTGATTTCTTTGATTAACATGCTTGTGTATTGGTTCTAATTTTTGACATTCAGAAACTTCGGAGAGGCTGAGGATGTACTAACGAAGGCACTAACCAGGGCTGAGGAACATTTTGGTTTGTTCAACTCAATTTGATCTTCAATTATATGAACTGTGGTTCCTGCAACCTATATTGGTATTAAAACAATCAAGACAAACATCGAGATCACATGCCACTGCATGACTTGATCTAGGTTCAATGCATCCAAAGGTCGGGGTTGTACTAACTTGCATAGCTACTATTTTCAAATATAAAGCAAAGCTGGAAGCTTCAAGTGCCATATTGATCCTAGAGGTTAGTTCATCATGTTTATTTACCTGATACTGTTCACTTCGTCATTCCCTGATGAATCAGACCATCATTCCTTACCTCTCCTTTTTCTTTAATCATCATATATAGCCAATGAACTCTAGCTCATGCTTCAACTAAGATTTTCTCCACTTCGTTAATTTATCAGGTGTTATATTTAAATATCTTATTTTCTAGAAAATATGTATGACTTTGACAGGGACTCTATAGGAAGGCCATAGAGTTGCTGAAAACTCTAGCTTTAGATAGTGAAGGTACTTGATATTCAGTGTTCTATTAAGATGTTCTGTATTTATTCTGTTTATTCTTTTTTTTAATAAATGGTTTCTGGTGATTTGCAGCTACCAATAAGCAAGTTGCCAGGGGAGACATAGTTGCTCTTGCAAAAGGTAATCAAGTAAAAGTCCTTTGTTTTATACATGTAAACTTGCAGAGTCTCCTCTATTTTAAAGTGATATATGGATAGTAGTATTTCATGGTTAAAGAATGGGGATGTTACATTTTCTGTTATGAGAACCTCTTTGAGCGTCCGTCCTTGGGATGTTGCACAGCGCCTCATTGAGCGTCCGCAATGAGAGTCTTCCCGACAATGAAAGTTTTCGGTTACAGACATCTTTGTTTACAGACACATGCACAGTCGACTTGGGATGTTGCACAACGCCTTATTGAGCGTCCGTCCTTAAAGGAGAGTCTTCCCGAGCCTCCCGTAGGGAGCAGAGTACGATACAACGTTCTAATGCAGACGACGCTAATAGCAGGGATGCCGACAATGACGATGATGAGGAGTGAGTGAGACTTGTTTTTATATATATGTAGTTTTAGATTGTGTTAAGACATGTTAAGACTTTTGAATTTTACCTACATGTATTATATTTGTGATTTTATTGCTTAGTGAATGAATATTATTTGAGCATGCGAGATGTGTTATGATTGTGATTATTGGATGAGTATTGCTTCATATTATGGATTGGTGGATGATGGATGGGTATTCATTTGGAATGTGAATGTATATAATGGTTGATTTTATGATATATTGTTAAATATTATCATTGGATTGATATAGATACAAGCTATATGTGTATTCTCGTACAGGAGGTTACAGCAAAATTAATTTTTTTTACGTAAATATGTACATTGGCGACGGGGTAAAACCGTCGCCAATACACATTGGCGACGGCGTAACCCATCGTCAATGTTTTAAATATTAGAGTCGCCAATGGGTATTGGCGATGGGGCAATCCGTCGCCGATGTTTAAAACATTAGCGACGGGGCAATCCGTCATCAATATTTTAAACATTGGCGACAGATTGCCCCGTCGCCAATCAGTATTCGCCAAAGAACCCCGTCGCCAATAAGTATTGCCAACGGGGTGCTGGGTTGCCCCCCGTCGCCAAAGAACCCCGTCGCCAATAAGTATTGGCGCCGTCGTCAATACTTATTGGCGACGGATTTATTAGCGACGGATCCATTTCCGTCACCAATGTGTATTGGTGACGGATTTTGGGGCATTGGTGACAAATTTCCCCGTCGCCAATGCCCCCTTTTCTACTAGTGTGGAAGCCGTTAAATTATAACTTCCATCATTGGTGTTCGATAGGGATCAACTATCTGCAGTAATTTTTAGACAGCCTACAACGAGCAGGGAGTTGTCATTTGTAATCTACGAGACTGTACCTACCTTGTAGGATTCCTTGAGAGAGTAGATTAGGTCCAATGGAGGGGACCAAGAGAGAGAATATTACATTGATGCGTGAGTTTTACATGAACTATGTTCAGGAGCATGGATCCAAATTGTGGTTATTAAAGGTAGCAGGAAAACTACAAGATTAGCATTGAATACATTTGGAAGGCCCTCAATCTTCCAAACTACTCAGAGAGGCTGTTAGGATCCCTTCGATTATTCTACTGATGTTATAGTTGGTTCTGATAACTACAAACACATGACATAGTTTCTTAATGGGAAGATTCTCTCTAGGGTATTCAACTCAAGAATGTGAAGCCTAAGTATATTCTTATCTACCTCTTCTTGAAATCTAATCTATACTCTATTGCAACTTACACTATTTTTAGTGTCTGACATGTTATTATCTTGTATTAGATAGTGAGTGGTTAGTCTTTTAATCTGACCCAGATTATTTTCATATGGATGTCTATGGCTGCTGCTACTTCTAGAGAGGTTATTGAGAAGTGGTTGAAATAAAAGAGTCAGTTGATTTATTCCTTCTTAATAGCATGGATCTACCATGATCAAATGATTCCTACTCTTGATTTTGATCAGTTTGAGAAGGTAAGAGCTACATTATCAGAAGAGGCAGCGAGAAAGAGCATGGCTGCAAGGAAAGGAGAGCTTATTGCTGGGCAATCATCTAGATCCTAGGCTAGCTGTTGCTACATGGATCCCTTGTCCTTTCGATATGGGTGATTCTTAGTCTGCAGTCACTAGGACAGAGTATGACATAGATTAGAGAAAACTTTACAACACACTTACTACTATGCGTCGTTGCAGTACATCATGGGACCTCTACATTGCTCGAACCCATTTCTTTATAGGTTGCTAGTATATGAAGTTTTTTTTACTGGAGCTATTCCTCCTACTAGAGATTATGATGAGGAGAAGCATGGAGATGGTGACAATGACTGAGAGATGAGAATATGTTTGGTACAGGTTGATTTCGTTTTCTTTTTCTTTATCCTGGACATGTATATTTATCTACTCTTAGTTGAGTAAGTATCTTATCTGCTCTTAGTTGAGTAAGTATCTTGTTTAGTTTCATATCTTCACATCCTCACCTGACTTGTTGTACGTACATAATTATTTTCTTTTCTTTCTCGATTTTTTTATTCTTCTTGACTTTTTTTATTTTTCATTTTATTGTTTTTCTTTCTTTTTTAAGTTATTTTTCTTTTTATTTTTCCATATTTTATATATATCCAAAAAAATCTTTTTGGAAAAAAAAAAGTTTGTACATGCCTATATATATTTTTTTACAGGATTGATTCAGATGATATTATCTTTTGGTATATATGCTTTGATTTCTCATAGGTTACATATGGGCTTTCATTATATTATATATAGTATATATATATATATATAATATGATTATATATATATAATATATATATATATATATATTATATGAATTAAATGGGTATTCCTTGTCACTTAGAAGGGATTTCCTCCTTGACGCCTCATAAAATACCTTGTTGGAGTGACATATTGGATGAATCCGCTCCGTTGACTTGGATCTTACATATTCTAAAGACCCTAACACACCAAGTTTGGGGTGAATCCGTCGTCGGTTTGACGCCTTCCATCGAGCCATTGGTGAAGAAGTTCTATTCATTCAAGAACCGGTTAAAATTGGATACGAGGTGGATGAAGGGTCAAACGACGACGGGTCCCCCCAAACTTGTGTTTGGGGTTCTTAGAATATGTAGATCATGTCAACACGGAGCGATCATCCACAATGTTCGCTCAATCTATGATTTTAGAGGGTCATGAGAAATCTCCTCCTATGAACAATGATACCCTTAATCTCATATATATATATATATAATATATATATACTAGAGAGAGAGGAGAGAGGAATATGGGTATTGCTTAGTAGTGGAGGTGCCACATCTCCCGTCCATCATTCAAATGTTGGGACACTTCACCATGGATAATAAGTAATGGGAGTGGTGACACATCACTCCAAGCACAAAATTTGTTGCTTGGTACCACGCATACCCATATTTCTCATATAATATATATATATATATATATATATGTTATATATAATATATACTATATATATATATTAATAGAGAGAGAGAGAGGGAGAGAAGAGAGAGGAGAGAAATGAAGAACTTGGTACCCAATTGCTCCAAACACCTTTGAGTAGTGATGTGGCCTAATCTTATCTTACATCTACATTGGGAGTTTTGGTGGAAGGGGTGTTGAGGCTCTATTCTTCGAGGTGTATGTAGGGGCAAAGATTAGGTCACATCATACCAAGTTGTGTTAAGCAACTTGGTACAAGGTTCTCCATATTTTCATATATATATAATATATAATATTATTATATATATATATATATATATTATATAATATATATATATATATATACTATATATATATGTGTGTGTGTGTGTGTGTGTGTGTGTGTGTGTGTGTGTGTGTGTTTGTATACATATATGTATACATATATGTATAAGTGTATGTATACATATACGTATATATGTATGTATGTATGTATATATGTTTGTATACATATATGTATACATATATGTATATATGTATGTATACATATACGTATGTATGTATGTATACATATACATATATGTATAGATGTATGTATGTATGTATGTATACATATATGTATATATACATGTATGTATGTATGTATGTATGTATACATATATGTATATATACATATATGTATGTATACATATACATATATATGTATGTACACATATATGTATACATATATGTATAGATGTTTGTATATATATATATATATATATATATA
>NW_017972435.1:145947-147895 GCF_001876935.1 Asparagus officinalis | reverse complement strand
TGTGTGTGTGTGTGTGTGTGTGTGTGTGTGTGTGTGTGTGTGTGTGTGTGTGTGTGTGTGTGTGTGTGTGTGTGTGTGTGTGTGTGTGTGTGTGTGTGTGTGTGTGTGTGCGCGCGTGCGCGCGCGCGCGCGCACAAAAGATATAAATTTGATTTCTTAATACATTATTGGGAAAAATGTGTCCAGGCCCCAAAAGCAGAAACTTCATGTGACAAGGCCTCTCATAGTTTTCCCCATGTGGATCAGCCCCTTGAAGTGTGATACTTTGTACTGCAGCCCCTTTTTATCAATTATCACATGTCAGCTAAGCTAAAATTCTCAAACTATCCTTATCCTCTCTCCTCAATCTCTCTGACCCAGCACTCATATCATATCTCTCTCTCTCATCTCCTCTCTCTCTCTCTCTCTCCCTCTCTCTCTCACCTCTCTCTAAAACTAAGAGCTTTCTCAAGCTCGTCGTCCTGGCCGAGACGCACAGAGCATTAATCTATTAGCTAGAAGAAGAAAAGAAAAAAAAGAAAAAAAGAAAAAAAGAAAAAAGAAAGGTAAGGAGGAGTAGAGTAGAAGGGGAATGAAGAGAAATTCCGTAATTAGTAAAGAACGAAAATGTGTATTAATGTATCTCTATGAATGAAATTGCCACGGTGCCGCCGAGCGATATTCGAAGCAATATAACGAGAGGTAGAAAATGAACCCAAATGAAAGGAAGATACCGTGTGATAGATAATATAAAGGGCTACACACCGGCGCAGACGGTAGTGAAAACGGAGACCGGAGGTGGCCGTAAAACACGCGCGAAGTCGGCACGGCGCTGCTGTTTTCTGCTCGCTGCTGCCGTCGAGCGATGTTTCGGATATTACCGAGAGAGATAAAGAATGAGTTAGAGCGTGATACAAATTGGAGGTGATAGGCAACATGTAGGGCTACTCACCAAAGAAGAAATCAACGGAAACGGAGATTGGAGGCGATCAGAAAGTGCGTGCAAAGTCGGCACAAAACTATAGTTTTCTGCAGTGCAATTTCTCACCGTTCGGGTTTGTTCTTCGCTGTTCGGAGATTTTCGCCGCTGTCCGGGCTTACCGGAGGTGGGAGGAGGTTGCCGGGGGGGTCGGGGTATCTCGGTGGGCTCCGTCGGAGGTAGGAGGAGCTTTTCTCCGTTCCCAAGAGCCTAGAACTAAGATGAATTAGAGCTAGAACTAGCTAGAACTAGCAAGATAGAAGCTAGAACTGGCTGTATACAAGCTAGAACTAGGGGAATAGAAGCTAGAACTAATGTAGAAGAAAGAACTAGCAAGTTGCCATTAGATTTAACATCGTCACTATTTCTTCATTAAGCTTTGCTACAATATTTTGAGGAATGGTTTTCTTAGAAAAATGGTTGTAAGATCATTTTGATTTGTGCTTAAAATGTTTTGATAGTTTGTGTTTCATCTCGATTTTACGACGTACTCAAGCTGATTCTAATTAACGGTTGGGACTAGCAAGATCAGTGAGGAGTTACGTTAGACGACTAGTCTCGAGATGTTCCAAGATGCGGTCTTTGTAAGCCTATTGAATCAGGTTGTGATTTGGGTGAACTCTAGTCCTAGAAAGGAAGCCCCTTCATGAGAAGAAAGAGTAAATATACAATTGTTATCCAAACCACTATAAAAATCTAGCGTATTTCTTGGCTTGTTTTTAGTTTGGTTGTTTGCTTTTATTTTTTCTATATTCGTTGTATATCCATTGTTTTAGTGAAAACTTTAGCAAATCTAGTCAACCCCCAAACTCGCGCATAGACTTGCATCTCAAATCTAACACTATTGACTAGGGTGGAAACAAACCAAATAATTAACAAAAACTTCATTAACTTTTTAACTTTTTTAGGTATATGATCATGCACGATTAGATAGTGCATTAAATAATAAATAAATAATTTTTAATATTTGGTTCATAAACGAATAGAATT
>NW_017972435.1:135791-145269 GCF_001876935.1 Asparagus officinalis | reverse complement strand
GAAGAGAGAGAGAGAGAGAGAGAGAGAGAGAGAGAGGGAGGGAGGGAGGGAGGGAGAGAAGGAGGGGGTAGAGCTTCTATAAACTTAAGTGGATAGGAATCCTTTATCCACCATCTTTTTATCCATTGATTTTGTATTGAGATTTGTGCTTGCATGCGATACCAACCAATGCATAAATCTCAATATAGCCTTGATGTGTAGCACAAATCTTAACGCATAATGAAGGGATATAAAAGTTTGTTGATATCAACTTAAGTTTATAGGGGCTTTACTATACATTTATATATATAGGGTACGGTTGTAATGCACAGAGGGTTTAACTTACTTAAACGCCCAAAACTCCAAGAGCCAGATGGAGGAAAGGCTTGAAAAAGAAGAAGGGATAAAGAAAATCTTCTTTACATTAATTAGCATCATATGTCATGCAAACAGTGTCGTCTAACCTTAACAAATGTAGCTATGAGATCTCTCTCCTTATTAAGACTGAGTTACATCATGCTAAATAATACTCATTCGATAAAAGAGTAGGGAAGAAACTACCCCTAGCTAGAAAAGTTATGCATCCATCTACTTTTTTTTTTTTTGAAGAAAAAAACAGGGCCAGAAGCCCTGTTCATGTATATATATGCAAAATATAAGGAGGGTAAGAATTTACATAAACAAAACTATGGAAGGTGAAGGTAGGAGGGACCAATGAATGATGTGAACTACCAGGAGAGGGCCTTGCCGTCACCGATAAGGAAACATCTTCATTGTTCCGACCCACTTACCAAAAAGAAGAACAAATAAAACAACAAAATGGATAGTCTCTGGGGAATGAAACAGACAACAACAGAAAGGTTCACTATAGAACAAAAGGAACCATAGAAGTGGGTTTCGGCCTGCTAGCTGCAGGAAGAACCTGCTGAGAAACTGAGAGGTTGGGGGGGCCTGTTGCTATCTTCACTTGATCCCAGAATGTCTGGGATGCCCAAGGAGTCATAGCAGATAGCTAAACACTGCCTGATGTCTGCTGGGAGAGGGCCTATATTTAACCTAGAAAGGAATGAAGCCCAAATTTGATTGGTGAATGCACATTCAAGGAATAAGTGATCATGGGATTCCTGGGAACTGCAGAAGGTGCAAGAGGAGTCCCCTAACCATCCTTGATTAGCTAATCTTTCCTTGGTCTTTAGTCTGAATAAACTCAAGAGCCAGAAGAAAATTTGAACTTTACTTGGAAGCAAATTGTTCCAAATGATAGCATTGAATTGGTGGCGCAATCCTCCGTCTGCAAGAATTGCGTATAGAGACTTGACAAAAAATATATTAGAGGAGGATATAGACCAAGATGGGTTGTTTGCTGCAGTGGAGGGCTGCAAATTGCAAACTGCCAGAAATTGCAAGAGATTAAGCACCTGACTTCTATCACATTCGTTAATAGGGCGTCCGATGATGGGTTTCCAATTCCAAATATCACAATGATATCTACCTTGGGAACAAGTGGGGACATGTTTGGAGAAAGCAAGAATGTAAGCCTTCGGAAAGAGGCTGGTAACGGAGTTAGGCCCCGTCCATTTATCTTCTCAGAAGAGGATCTTCGAACCATTTCCAAGAGTCCAATTAACGAATCCAGAGAAGAATTGATAACAAGAAAGGACATCTCTCCAGAATTTGGAATAATCATCTCTCCAGAATTTAAAATATAGTTATATATCCATCTATATTTTACTATAAACATAGATAAAGCCTATACAATTTAATATTCACTTTTTCTCTTTGTTGCTTCTAGAACATTTTAATCAATATTTTTCCATAAAACATAGATAAAGTCTATATTTTTTTATTAAAAAAGTCTATATATAAATGTAGGCGTCTAAAAATGCCTATAGGCATCCACACACAGCTCGAGACAGAGAGAAGGTGATGAATGCCATTATCTAAGTCAAAGAGGATTATCCGATGACGACCAGCGAATCAACGAACTATTGATAACGTGGTCCGCACGCTCACCGACCACCACCAAGTGGCCCGCGTGCTCATCAGCCATCAAATCGGCGAATCAAGTGGCCCGCGTGCTCACCGACCACCATCCAGTGGCCTGCACGCCCATCAGCCACCAAATCGACAAACCAAGGGCCCGCGTGCTCAACGGCCACCATCTAGTAGCCCGCACGCCCATCGACCACTAAATCGGTGAACCAACTAGCCCGTGCACTCGCCAGTCAGCTCCAAGTGTCTCGCGTGCTCACCGACCACCACCAAATGGCCCGCACGCTCATCAGCCACAAAATCAACGAACTAAGTGGCCCACGTGCTCACCGACCACCGGCCAAGCCGAGCCACCATTTGGTGGCTAGGCCATGGCCGAGCCACCATTTGGTGGCTAGGCCAAGGCCGAGCCATCGGGTGACGCTTCGATCAGATTTGATCTAAAAGTGTGTTTTTCGGTTTTCACGGATTCTCTCGGGATTTGTTGGTTCCTAAGCGTCCCAACTGATCTGATACTATGGTTAATCAGTTCTTAACTAAAGATAAGGAGGAATCCGTCGTTCTTATCCAAATACCCGCTTCCAAAGCTTATAAATACGAGCTCGGGTGCTCATTTCTCAGGGGCTGGACATCAAGAGGGCAAAACGCTGCCGAATTTAAGAATGAAGCCATGAATTTACAGCAAGGGTTAGCAAATC
This sequence comes from Asparagus officinalis, assembly GCF_001876935.1. Taxonomy (NCBI): domain Eukaryota; kingdom Viridiplantae; phylum Streptophyta; class Magnoliopsida; order Asparagales; family Asparagaceae; genus Asparagus; species Asparagus officinalis. Next base: position 142,600 of record NW_017972435.1, on the reverse strand, counting down.
TTGGCGATCTCCTGTGCATAAAGAGTGGAGTTCGAGAGATTCGAGACCCGTCCCCTATTCCTCCGGATTTAGGCTTAGTCTTAAATCTCGAGAAGAGCCGTGATCTCGCTTGGTCGAGATCATCGCTGCGGCAATTACTTCCTTTGTGAAGTAAGAGCTTTGATCATAAATCTGTCAACCGGATCTGATCCGCGACGGTCCATGGATATTAACATCCCCAGCACAGGCAAAGATCTCACACAAGCAATGGGTGATAAACGTCCGCTGCGCTGTTTGACAAGAGTCGTATCTTTTGTATTTTCATTGTATAAGGAGATCTTATAAAAAGATCAACTTTTTATTTGAGTTTATTGTAAATGATTAAAGTTGTAATAGATTCAATCATAATAAAAACAGCGATTTTTGACCCAAACAAGCTGGCGATCATAGTGGGAGCCAACAGCTTCACTGCCGAAGCTGTCGTGCCGCAACCAATGATTCAGATCCCGGTTTAAGAAGTGGTTGAGTATGAATTCGACCAACTAAAGTTTGAGGGGTATCTGTCATCCTCCTCCTCCAGATCCTCTGCCCCTCGCAAGCGTAGGAAAATCAAGGCCTGCGTTGCCGTTGCAATCTCACCTTGCAAAGCCCCTCGAGCCTCCAACGAGCTCGGATCTACAGATCTGGACTCTTCCTCCGTTAAGGAGTCAATCGCAGAAGGCACGCCAACCTTATCAAAGAGGGCACGCCAAATGCAGCGCCAACGGCTTGCGCGCCGACTTGCTAAGGCTTTGGAGCCTATTGACGGGATTGGCTATGAGGCGGATCTAAAACGCAGAAGGCACCGAGTGTCCCAGCAGCAAATAAATGGCCTCTCCTCAAAACCAATAGCAAATGAGTGGATCCAAGTCAAACAGACCCGTTCAAACCTCGAGGAGCGCATTCAGAAGCGTCACGCCTTGATTGCGCACGCACGAATTCTCGTGCAAGAAGCACAGAAGTTGAAGCAAAATGAGGTGATCAAGAAGCCACCAAAGCTACACCAAGTATGGAAACCAAAGTCCGAAATGGCGTCGACAAAAAGTCAAACAGCGCCTGGAACTGCCAAAATGCGCGAACCACCATCTGGTGGCTCGGCCAAAACCGAGACACCAATTGGTGGTTCGTGATGGTTTGAAGTTGGTTTGGTTCGGTTCGCACGCGGTTTGGTTTGGTTCGCACGCGGTTCGGTTCGGTTCGCACCCGGTTCACCTCCCGCGGTTCCGTTTAAGCCTCCGACAGCCCCTGTTTCTATCCCAATGAATTCCGCACTTCCGGTGAAGCCTCACGACCACGGAAACTTGTCCCGTTTCAAGATGAGGATGACGGATCGCTTGGGTCCTTTGCACGAGGATCAAGGCAAAGTTCCGATCAAAGAACGTTTGGATCCGGTGACTGAACCCCGAGCAACCACTCGAGCTGGGGGTCACACACGTCCTCGCAACAATTTAGAGCCCTTCTATAATGGGAAGATTCCTATAACTGACCGCATTGGACTACGAGTCAGTGCCCAAGAGCCTGTTAAAGTCCCGCGCTCAAGCAAGCATGACTCCAAGCGCATGACTCTTGAAAAAGCCATCAAGGAAACAAGTCCTCAGAAGGAAATATGTTCGTCAGACGACGACGTCACACCTGAGAATTCGTGCCAACACGCGATAGGTTGCTCCGGTAATTATGTCGATGAGTTGTACTATTAGACTGGGGGTACGAACAGATCTCGAAAAGAGAGATACTCGAGAGATGGACTTTCATTGCCCGTGCGTCAAACTTATCAGGGTAGTATTATCAGCGTGTAGCTACCCCAAGATCACTCCGCAGAGGGTCTCGGTATTTGAGAGGATCTCTAACGGAACGACTAAGTCCAAGCCAAAACGTTTCCACAAGAAACAATCAGCCGTTCAAGGTGACGAACTTCCGGAAGTCACAATAAATATGGCTGATAAGGGAAAATCGATTCGACCTTCTAGCTCTGACCCGCTTATATCGCATCGTCTAACTCGGCTACACACAGGGACCACTAGACACAGGGATTACCAGAGAATGCAGAGGGGATTATCCTTGGATGATGAAGCATCAGATGCTAACTCTGCAGTCGCTTCTGATAATACGGTATCTAGCCTAGGACAATCCCGCGAAGTGTTTATGATTAACACCGAGGAAGTAACTAAAATGGTTGAAGATGCCATGGCCAAGCAAAAAGAGAACTTCAAGTTCGAAATAGAAATGGCTATGCGGCGGATGAGGGAAGAGCATGACCAACAAATCCGAGCCTTATCAAATCAGCTAGGTGAATCTAGTCCTCGCAATAATGTTCGCCAAGTAGCTAGCGATTCAAACGTGGATGAATATATCAATGCTGATGACCCTCCCATTGACCAGAACGCTGGGGGTGGTCCCACCAATGATGACAACGCCGGGGGTGGCCTCATTTCCTCTTAAGAATCGTCTAAAGCTCGATACGAACGAGGATGAGAAAATGAAAGATCTCGAGAGCAAAATCAACGCTCTAATGTCTGCTCCAAGAGAGTGGGATTGATTAGCATACCAGGCGAAGTTCAACTTGATTAACTTCACGCCGTTTGACGGGAAGGATCGTCCACTCAACATCTGATCTACTTCAAGTCTCACTTAGGTATGATCTCCGGCAATGAAGCCTTGATGGTTCGGTTATTCGTTGGCACCCTTTACGGGCCCGCCTTCGATTGGTACCGCTGTCTCAAGTCTGTAAGTATCAATAACTAGGACGACCTGGAGAATCTATTCCTCACTCACTTCTTTGATGATGATGCCGATGTGTTAATCAGAATACTCTTCGATGAGAAACAAGAAGACGATGAGACAGTCGACGACTTCGTCAAGCGCTTTCGGAATAAGGTGATGAACTGCCGAGATCCGATCACAGAGGACTTTATCCTCCAAACCTGTCACAACAACCTCTCTTTGGATGTGTTGGAGGTTATGGGAGTAGCACCCTCCAATACCTGGAAAGATTTGAAGATGCGCGGAGAACAGGCCGAACGCTTCCTCAGAAGGAAGAAGGTTGAGAGGAGCCAACCGACGGCTAATCCTCCGAACTCGAACTTCGCCTCCCGTGGTAAGGGAAAGACACTTGCAACAGTTGTTGACGTTAATCAGACGTCGTAACAATAACCCCGAAGACAGCAAAAGACTTCGGATCTGAGACTTCAAAAAGAGTATTCCTTCAAGGACGAAGATGTTCCAGCTATTTTTGAGTCCCTCATTGAAAATAACAAGATCAAGCTACCACCTATCGCAGATCAGGAGGAAGCTGACAATACTGCAGATCCGGAGTACTATGCGTACCACAGGAGGATCCTTCATCCTACCAAGGCTTGCTTCGCTCTCAAGAATAGCATCCAAACCTTGGTTAAAGCCGGCGTCATAACGCTCAATTAAATCGAATGAAGACTCCGACAAGTATAAGAGTATAAACTGCTCCTTCTGACACTCCGAAGAGTATACGAGTATAAACTGCTTCTCAATACTCCAATAAGTATATAAGTCTAAACTGTTTCCTACCTTTGATGGGAAGTTCCTGAAGAATTTTTATACGTAATATTCTTAAGGATAACCCGATCATGTAACTGAGTATAATGTCAGACCCAGTTCTGCAAAGGAAGCTGGGGGTGGATGATTCATGTAACGGGAAGTTCCCGGAAGAATGCAACATGTAATTTTCTCAGGGATAACCCGATCATTACGAACAAAGTGATGAACACTAAACCCCTACTGTGATTTCCGAACACTCTTTTGCTGAGACGAGATTCGATCACTTCGTTGGATCAATCTTCCCTCACAAAACCCTCATTGGTGTTTGATGACTCAGTCTTCCACCACAAAATCCCCCACCGATCAGACCAATTGACGGTGGGACACTAAAATTCCTTTTGGTTGAATCCACTCAACTCCCACTACGTCTGTGCACTCAACACTCCTATTGCTAGAGTCCGGACATAGTACTCAGAATTTTAGTCTCCTGATCATTGACGATTGTCAAGCCCCTCCGTGTTAAGTACTTGTCACTTAACACTAGGAATCCTCTTTGAGTAATTTATACGAATCAACACTCCCACTATAATTTGTACTCCCACTCTCACTGTTTACTTGGTCAAACCTTCCTACAGTTAGGACTACGGTCAAAATCCCCTCTCGATTCCTTCAATGAACGAGAAGTCCACAAATCAAGTGATCAAACATATAAAAGTTAGGGTCATCTCACACTCCCACTCTCACTCGGTCAAACCTTCCTACAGTTAGGACCACAATCAAAATCTCCTCTCGATTCCTTCTATAAACGAGAGGTCCACTTTCAAATCGAGCGATCAAACCTTCCTACAGTTAGGGTCACCTCAAACTCCCGCTTGGTCAAACCTTCCTACAGTTAGGGCCAAAACCACAATTCACTCTCGATAAATGAGAAATTCATTGTTAGTTCGATAATCAAACCTTCCGACAGTTAGGATTATCCGGATCTTTTCGATTCTCGGAGTGGAGATCCCACTCTTAGTTTCACCTTCCTGAATTCTTGAAGTGAAGATCCCACTTTGAGTTTCCTTTTGTAACTGGAGATAGAATATAAAATTCTTCTTCTTTAGCTTTGGGAGATAGAATATAAAATTCTTCCTCTCCCATATCAGGTTCGTCTTAGCCCCAAGAGAAGACACCACTTTTTTAACTCCCAAAATCTATACCTTTTATGCATGGGGAATTTTATCCCGAATCCTAAGTAGGGATAAGTTAACGCCTAACACGCGTTGCCGGTTTAGTCTTTCAGCGATTAAAAAAGATACCAGAATACCAGTCTGAGGTATTTTATTCCGAAGCCTAAGTAGGGATAAGTCAGCGCTTAACCTGCGTTGTTGGGTGGTTCGTTCCCGTAAAAACGACCGAGTCTACGTATTCAGCATCGTAGCAACATAAATCAATGCCTTTTATGCATGGGGAATTTTATCCCGAATCCTGAGCAGGGATAAGTCAATGCCTAACATGTGTTGCCGGTTAGTTCTTAACCGTAAAAAGAATAAAAGCCCACATATTCGACATTGTGGCAGATTATTATTCATAATGCCAAAATTCGTGCTTCACACGCACGGGGAATTTTATCCCAAATCCTGAGCAGGGATAAGTCAACGCCTAATACGTGTTGCCGGTTTAGTCTTTCACCGATCGAAGAAGACACCAGAGTCCAAGTCTGGAGAATTTTATCCTGAAGCCTAAGTAGGGATAAGTCAGCGCCTAACACGCGTTGCCGGGTAGTTTATTCCCGTAAGAAAGACGAAGTCTTTGTATTCAATATCGTAAAACTAAGAGAGTTGACTCTCTTAGCACAACGTCACATGCGGAATAGACTTAAACAATCCGCATGCAAGCCTGATTCAAACGGTAATCGGTAAAGGCACGTCAAACCCGTTGAAGGCTGAGGGTTTGCCAAAAACCTTAAAGTCTATGCCTAACACGCGTCGTCGTTTAGTCTTTTCACGTAAGAAAGACGAAGCCTACGTATTCAATATCGTAGCACTAAGAGAGTTGACTCTCTTAGCACAACCTCACATGCGGAACGGACTTAAACAATCCGTATGCAAGCTCGATTCAAACGGTAATCGATAAAGGCACGTCAAACCGGTTGAAGGCTGAGGGTTTGCCAAAAAACTTAAAGTCTACGCCTAACACGCGTCGCTGTTTAGTTTTTTCACGGGAGAAAGACGAAGTCTACGTATTCAATATCGTAGCACTAAAAGAGTTAACTCTTTTAGCATAATGTTACATGCGGAATGGATTTAAATAATCCGCATGCTAGCCCGACTCAAACGGTAGTCGGTAAAGGCTCATCAAACCCGTTGATGGCTGAGGGTTTGTCAAAAATCCTATATACGCAAAAGTCACTGACACACCAGCCCTATTAGTTGGTCTCGTGAATTGGACATCCAACAAATTCGGGATAAGATCCACACATGCAGATGAATCAGCTTTAATTGTTGGTCCTGCAGCCCCAATATTTAGGACCGTCACGCTCCAATGCCTTAAGAGCTTAAACTGTGTAGACTCCAGCAAACGTATGAGTATAAACTGTGTTAATGTCGGTCAACGTGTTGCGGCGAAGATAATCAGTTCAAGTCAACTCAATGACACGAGCCAAAACTAACTCACCAATTTCGATTCAAGATTTTGACAACGGTCAAACGATAAACGCAACGCCAGAAGAACTTCATCTATTCGACAAAACACTGAATAGACTGAAGGCTGAAGAAGTTAAGAATTGAAGTAGTTCACAGGTCCTTCGACACCGACTGAAGGTGGGGGCCTATCATATCCAAAGCATCCTAGACTCCTCTGTAAAAGAATGAGTCTGAAATACTTTGGAGGGGGTATCTGTAGGCATATAAAATTGCTTATAGGTCCTTGTTATTCAAATTATCTGACGCCGACTAACGCATGAAGCAGAACGGCGAACCAAGTGGCCCACATGCTCACCGGCCACCACCAAGTGGCCCGCACGCCCATCGGCCACTAAATCGACGAACCAACTGGCCCGTGCACTCGCCAGTCAGCTCCAAATGTCTCGCGTGCTCACCGACCACCACCAAATGGCCCGCACGCCCATCAGTCATAAAATCGGCGAACTAAGTGGCCCGCGTGCTCACCGGCCACCACCAAGTGGCCCGAACGCTCATCGGCCACCAAAATAGCGTACAGATCAACGAAACGATGAAATACGCGTAACGACAGAACAAGTCAAAATCCGGAAGACTAAGAAAGTCGCTGGTGTCCGA
>NW_017972435.1:133353-135682 GCF_001876935.1 Asparagus officinalis | reverse complement strand
CAAGGCCAAGCCACCATTTGGTGGCTAGGCCAAGGCCGAGCCATCATTTGGTGGCTAGGCCAAGGCCGAGCCACCGGGTGACGCTTCGGTCAGATTTGATCTAAAAGTATGTTTTATCGGTTTTCACGGATTCTCTCAGGATTTGTTGGTTCCTGAGCGTCCCAACTGATCTGATACTATGGTTAATCAGTTCTTAACTGAAGATAAAGAGGAATCCCTCGTTCTTATCCAAATACCCATTTCCGAAGCTTATAAATACGAGCTCGGGTGCTCATTTCTCAGGGGCTGGACATCAAGAGGGCGAAACGCTGCCGAATTGGAGAGTGGAGCGACGAATTTACAGCAAGGGTTAGCAGATCTTACCGATCTCCTGTGCATAAAGAGTAGAGTTCGAGAGATTCGAGACCCATCCCTTTTTCCTCTGGATTTAGGCTTAGTCTTAAATCTCGATAAGAGCCGTGATCTCGCTTGGTCGAGATCATCGCTGCAGCAATTACTTCCTTCGTGAAGTAAGAGCTTTGATCATCAATCTGTTAACCGGATCTGATCCGTGACGGTCCACATATATTAACGTCCCCGGTATAGGCAAAGATCTAACACAAGCAGCGGGTGATAAACGTCTGTTGCGCTGTTTGACAAGAGTCGTATCTTTTGTATTTTCATTGTATAAGGAGATCTTATAAAAGGATCAACTTTTTATTTGAGTTTATTGTAAACGATTAAAGTTGTAATAGATTCAATCACAATGAAAATAGCGATTTTTGACCCAAACAATAAAGTTTAACTAATCAAATCAAGGTAAAAATAAAGATAATGAATCAAAACAAAATTTTAAAAAGGATTATAGCCATGAAATATGGTTCAAATAGTAAATAATTCGAGGTGAATTATTGATAGTCACGAATTCAAACCTCTGAACTATTCATCTCAAAAACACGCGCGTGTTTTTTCATTGAGTTAATTTCCATGAACAAACATATAAAATTTTAAGAAACAATTTCCTTTAAGCTACACACAAAAGAATGTCATTATCAATATTGACTTAATTATGCTAATTTTTTTTCGCACGTGCCTATGATCAAGTTATATATAAAGAACATAATGCATTTTCAGATTAGCAGAAAATATCACATACTATCAATAAATTATGCATATAAGCCATATATCATGAACTTCAATTTATTGTCAAATAGGTAACATGGACTCTTAGGTATTATCTTAAAACTAGCTAGCACGTATTTTTCTCATAAATTTTTAAAAGCTGGTAAATGAAATCTTGCGTGATTTTTCTCCAATAGGAGTAGTGACAGTAGTTTCATGGTAGTTTTTGTGAACTTATCCGCAAGAAAATTCTAAAAAAAACACGATCGAGAAAAAAGAGAGAAAATTAGTACCTGGGTGTTTGTGAGTAAATGTGTCCCAAATGCTTGGCCCTCTTCCGCCTTCTCTTGCTGCCCCTTCATACTGCAAACACATAATAATATTTTCAAAACTTAGCTGACTAGTTTCTAGAATCCTTCTAGATACCTGGTAGGCTGAGGACGCTGCTCCAAAGATAAATCCCGCCGGGAAACTACCTCGGTTGAACTCGAGCGCAAAAGAACAGGAAAATAGTGCTGTTATGAACAAGAGAAGAACAGGGGTGAAGAGGAGAGGAGCTCCGTGGAACTTCATTTTTGGCTATATATCTTGCCATTGTCCTCTCCGCATCACATGTTACATTTATAATGAAACAACTAAATAAGAAAAGTAAAATTATACAGCACTTCGACAAGCACGTGGGGAAGTAGGGACATTTGTGCGCACTTGCATCGGATAGATGGTGCACGTATACTCCGCCCACTGTTTAAGTTATTTAATTACTATATTGAATTCAGATTCTCCCTACGACTTTTGACTTCTAGTCTTTCATTAAGGTTTCGTTGTCCTTATGGCAACAAACACCAGTTCCGATACTTTATATGCTTTAAAGAATACTAGACGCTAGTTATACACTGAACTTAGATGAGATAATCATTATATTTAACCGGCAGTTACGATTTACCTTAAGTAAGGAATATTGAGAGTTAACTCACTGAAAGTTACATATATTAGAATGTAAATCATGATTTACCTTAAGAAAATCCGCCAGAAAATTTTGATTTACCTTAAGAAGTGTTTTCTCTGTTTTTTTCTAGAGTATCCATTAAAGCAAAACCAAAAAGTAGAGGACTCGCTAGAGAATGTCACCTCATCCTCCTTAAAAATTTTGACACTTGTCATATCATCTAATACGTCCATTTTAATTGCTATAATATCTCAACCTTTAATTTATATATATATATATATA
>NW_017972435.1:117662-132855 GCF_001876935.1 Asparagus officinalis | reverse complement strand
TATAACCAAATTAAAATAAATTAGTGTATATTTTGCAATATCTTTAACTAATTCAAATCACAAATAATATCAAAACCTCATAACTTCATTTAGCCATTTCTTTCCAAAATGAAAAAAAAGAATAATTTTCAGTTTTGTAGTTTCACGTAAATAAAATATTCAATGAAAATTTTTTCCCGATCTCTGAATTTTTCTGATCTTCGAAAAATACATCAGGTGTTTAATCTATCCTTTTCCAATATTTTTTTATTTTAATTTGTGTATGGTTTTTTTCAATTTTAATTGTTTTCCAATTTTTTTAGATCGTCAGTTTTAACTCCTATAAACTATTCTCTCATCTTTTTTTCTACGATCCAAGTACTTTTTCTTACAGAAATATTTTCCAAGCATTTATTATGCAACCCGCAATTGGTTATTCCTAATGTTATATGTTTAATTATTATTTTTTATATCTCATAGTTGCTTTTTTAATTTTTCTTAGTAAAACATTATTGCATGTAAAAAAATAACCTCCAATTGTTTATCTTCGGTCAATGATTTTTTTAATGCTTGGAGGAAAGTAATCCAACTATTTAATCAACCTCCATGCAATATAATTTTAATTTTAATTTTTGTAGAATTTTTTAGTGTTAATTGTTATTAAAAATATTAATTTTTTGGATCCTGAGTTTTAATTTTGAGAAATAATTTTCTAATATTTTATCTACAATCTAAGGCACTTTTACTTGGAGATAGATTATTCAGATATTTATTCTACAACCCTTAAATACTTATTTTAATTTTTGTATGTTTAATTAATTTTTTTTATATATAATATTTACAATTTTAATTTTTAATTTTACATAAATACATTAGAGCCAAAAGAATCTTTGATTTTTTATCTTCGACCAGATTGAAGGAAAATAATTTAGGTATTTAATCTACCCCTATCCAATATAGTTCTTTTTCTGATTTGTCTACTATTTTTTGATTTTAATTATTATCGAAAAATATTATTTTGTCGGGATCTTGAGTTTTAATTCCTAGAAACAACTCTCCAATATTTTATCTATGATCCAAGGCACTGTTACTTGGAGAAAGATTATTTAGGTATTTATTCTAAAACTCTTGTATGATTATTTTTAACTAAATATGTTTAATATTTTTTATATTTAATTGTTGCACTTTTAATTTATTTCTGCTAAACATTGTTGCAGGAAAATAAATTGATGATTTTTTTATCTTTAATTAACGGTGCTTTTGTTGTCTAGAGAACATAATTTAGGTATTTAATATAACTTTAACATGATTATTTATTTATATTTTAATATTTTTAAAATCTAATAGTTATTATCAATCATAATTCAATGCATATTTTGATTCAAATTTCTAGACATGCTTTATTGAATATGTTAGAGTAAAAGATATTGATTTTCTAAAACATAGCAATTATATAATGAGCTTTGCTACAGGGACCCAAAATATGGGACTAATAGGGGGAACAAGTGAGGTGTCCCCCTCCTATATATTGGATAATGAGTTAGCCATCGTTAATGATGGCCAACTCATTATCCAATAGTAGGGGGACACCTCACTTGTCCCCCCTAGTGTTCCCATATTTTGGGTCCTTGAGGAATTTTTCTTATATAATATATTTTTCGATATTAATTTTGAAATTTAGATTTTTAAATTTTATAAATTTGTGAAAGTTTATTAAATTCAAAGTTATTTATGTAAATCAAGAGTTTGTGAATTCAAATAATTTAAATTTAGTTACCTAATTTCTAAATTTTAATTTAGATTTTTTATTTTTAAATATTTGTGAAAATACTTTTTTGATATTTAAAAATATTTTCGCAATTAAAACTTTTCCCAAATAAATTAGTTTTCAAAGTTGCAAATTTAATTGAATTTTTTATTTTTTTTCATTTAGATGGTTTAGAGAATTTATTTTCATAATAGAAAATTGTGTTAATAATAAAATTGATTTCAGTAAAAAGTGAATTAAATAATACTAAAATTTTAGTAAATTTTAAATTGCGAAATATTACTTTAATTATTATAATTCAAAATACACTTGAATTAATACCAAAATTTTAGTAAATTTTAAATTACTAAATTAATCTTACCAAATATATGCTATCAATTTAAACTACTAAATATTACTTTAAGTTAACTACCTAATTTAGATAGTATTCAAAATTGTGAAAATTTAATTACTATTTTTATATAATTTTAAAATTATAATTTTTACCCAAATAACTTAGTTACTAAATTTATAAATTTTAATTTAATTTTTTCCATTTTCATATAGTTTGAAATTTAATTTTCCTAATTTCCAAATTTAATTTAGATATTTTTCCATTTTAGATAGTTGTGAAAATATATTTTTGGTTATTTAAAATATTTCCATTATTAAATTAATCTTAAATTTTAAAGTTTTTAATCAAAATAATTTAGTTTTTAAATTTGGAATTTTAATTGTAATTTTTTCATTTTTATATAATTTTGATTATTTAATTTACATTTTTTTAATATTTATAAAGCTAAATTTTTTACCTAAATAATTCAGTTACCGAATTTATGTCAACAAAGTTTTTGTGAAATAATACAATTTCATTTTCATAAAATGTATTCAAAATTATTAAAATTACATTATAAGTAATTATTTTACTTATCTTTTTTGTCAATTCTATTGATGTGCCAACTCAATATCAAAATTTTGAGACTGGAACATGATCATTAAGCACATAGGTCAAGTTTGAAATCAACGATGGTAAAATTAATGAAATTTTTTATGTAAAGGAATTGAACGATGGCAATGTAAGTGAATTTTAATTTATTTTAGTATTGAATTATTTGCTAAATTTTATGTATATTCAATTATAGTTTTTAACACTATATGTATATAAGAAAGAGGATACAATGACAAGGGCTATCTTATTATTGTAGGCATATAAAATTGCTTATAGGTCCCTTAGCACAGCTCGGCACAAACCGACGAACCAACGAGGCGACGAGATCGACGAATCGCACAGAAGCGACGGAATGCATCCACCTGCGTGCAGAATCAAGCTAATGAGTTGAGGAATCAACGAGTCATCCAACCGAGAGCGGACTCGGACGAACCACGATCGAATCAAGATCAGTTTCGGACTCGAACTCAGAAGCGGATTTACTGCCAAATCAGGAATCCAACTTACTGCCAAATCAGATCAACCAATCAGAGTCTCAAGTCAACCGAAACACGGACAAACGAGACAACGGAAAACGACTCGAAAAAGTCGGAAAACACCGCCCGCGGGGGCTCGGCCAAAGCCGAGCCACCCCAAGGTGGCTCGGCCTTAGCCGAGCCACCTTGAGGTGGCTCGGTGGCCGAGCCACCTCAAGGTGGCTCGGCCAAGGCCGAGCTGATCCTCGGCGACCATCCACGTCAGAAAAGGCAGGATCTCGAGAGGAAGAAAGAACAGATCTGAGATCTACACGAGACTACACTCCAGATCTAAGCTTGGTCTTAGATCTCGAGATCTGAGCGATTATTCCCTTGGTGGATTAATCCCTCCCGGCTATTATTCCCTTCGTGGAATAATACCCGCATACTCGTGTAGATCCGACCGGATCTAGATCGCGCGGTGGTCCACGGATTAACCCCGGCGTTGGCAAAGAACCCACACAAGCAAGCAACCGCAAAACAGGAGCTTGCGATTTGTTCACAAGAGGAAAGTTGTAATTTTTATTTTTTTTTCTTTGATTTAGTTGTAACCGGATCTATAAAAGACCGGATCTTTTGTAACTCGAAAAGTTGTAACTCAAGATGACAATTATCTCATTAATGAAGAAAGCAACAGTTTTCCACGCGAACAATCTGGCGACCACAGTGGGAGCCGACGATCTCGCCAACGAGATCGATGCGTCGCAGCCGCGGATTGCAATCCGGGTCGTGGAGGAGGTCGAGTATGAGTTCGACCAAGCCAAGTTCGAGGAGTACGTGTCCTCGTCCGGCTCTATCTCCCCCCGCAAGTCCAAGAAGTTCTCCTCCGGGAGAAAAGCTCGTTGGTTTGAAGCTGCTCGGGAAGCCCACGAAGCTCTCAACCCAACTGACGCCGAAGTTGCGTCAAATGAAGTTCCACCGACCTCCAATCAGGTCAACCCAACTCCCGCCAACGCCTCTACTGTTCAGGGCGTTGTGACTCTCTCAAAGAGAGCCCGCCAGAGGCGTCGTCAACGCCTTGCGCGGCAATTCGCTAAGGCGAGGGAGTCTACGGACGGATTCCGCTACCACGCGGAGTTGGAGAACAGAAGAGGCAAACAGCCTCAACCACCAATGAATGGCGACTCTTCCAAGCCGCCAAAGAAAGAATGGGTCCGCGTCAAACGGAACCGTTCAACGCTCGAAGAGCGCATTCGCAAGCGCCGGGCGATGTCAGCGCAGGCACGGGCTCAAGCTCAGGAAGCCCGTAGAAAGCTGCAAAAGGAGGTGGAGAAGAAGCCACCACCAACACGACAAGTCTGGAAGCCTAAGTCTGAAGTGGCGACTCAGGCCAAAAAGCAACCAGTGCAGCCTTCTAAGGAAGGTCAAACTCCGGCGAGTCAACCAAAGTCGCCGTCAATCCCAATAACTTCTCCGGGAGATCATGCAGAGTCATCCCGCAAGAAGAAACCAATTTTGGAGCGCCTCGGTCCAATTCCTGACGTGAGAGGCAAAGCTCCAATTCACGAGCGTTTGGGCCCGATGAAGAAGCCCAGGACGACTCAACATACTGGGGGTCGCCATCACCTCCAGCATGACAAAGACCTCAAGGCAGCTGCGCGCACCAATTTGCGCATTGAAGTCCAAGATCACGCCGAGAATTCACGCCCAAAAAGGCAGGTTTTGAGGCGGGTAACCTTTGAAAGCCCAAAGAAGGCAAGTCAACCTCAGATGGAAACATTATCATCTGATAATGATTGTGTTGTACCTGAGAAGGCGTGCCCGCACACGATAGGTTACTCTGACTGTCAAAATGACGAGTTGTACTATCGTGCTGGGGGTACGAATAGAACCAGGAAGAGGAGTCCCCGAGAACGGGAAATTCAATGTCCCTGTTCCAAACTCATTCGGGCGGTATTGTCGGAATGCAATTGCATTAAGGCGGTCCCCGAAAGAGTTTCAGTTTTTGAAAGACTCAATGCGGAAACGCCAAAACCAAGGCCTAGGCGCTTCCAACGAAGAAGAAGGGTGATTGAAGACGGAGAATTTCCGAGGGTCACCACCAACATGACGAGCAAAGGGACATCGGCACGAGAAGATTTCGAGTCGATTCTGAAAGCTTCCCGACCTAGAACCCGTCTGCAGTCCGGAACCATAGAGCGAGCAACTTATGGTAGGATTCGGACAAGACGCCCTTCAGAAGATGAAGAATCTGATGCCGGCTCCGCGGTGGCATCAGATAATACAGTATCCAGCGAGGGACAACCCCGCGAGGCCCTGATGATAAGTGCGGAGCAGATGGCCAAGATGCTTGAAGACGCTTTGGCTAAGCAGAAAGAAAGTTTCAAATTTGAGATGGAGATGGCCATGCAGCAGATGAGAGAAATGCATGACCAACAGATCCAAGCATTGGCGAACCAACAAGGCGAGCAGAATCATCGTAACCCGATTAATGTGGAAGATGAGGATACAAATGCTCGTAACACCAATGATCCTCCCGTCAACGCAGGGGGTGGTAATGAGAATGCTGGCGAAGAAACCGGCGAAAACCTGAAGATCAAGAACCTCGAGAGCAAAATCAACACACTAATTTCCGCTCAAGAGACGAAGAAAACAGGCATTCCTTGCCCATACCCAAGAGAATGGGAATCGATCCCATATCCGGCGAAGTTTAATCTAATTAACTTCACGCCGTTTAATGGGATGGGTTCACCTACCCAGCATTTGATTTACTTCAAATCGCATTTGGGGGTGATCTCTGGTAATGAGCCTCTGATGGTGCGGTCATTCGTCGGCACTCTTCGCGGAGCCGCCTTCGATTGGTATCGCCGCCTCAAGCCAGGCAGCGTAAACAGCTGGGATGACATGGAGACCAAGTTCCTGGCCAACTTCTTCGACGACGACACCGAGATATCTATCGGATCGTTGCTCGATGAGAAGCAGAAGGACGGAGAGTTAGTCGATACCTTCGTCAAAAGATTCCGGAACAAGGCGATGAATTGCCGGGACCCGATCACAGAGGAATTCATCCTCCAAACTTGCCACAACAACCTTGCGTTGGACGTGTTGGAAGCAATGGGAACAGCACCGTCTGACACTTGGAAGGATCTGAAGGCCCGAGGGGAGCAGGCTGAGCGATTCCTTAGAAGGAAGAAGGCCGAGAGGAACCAACCGACGGTTAATCCGCTGGACTCAAATTTCGCCTCTCGTGGTAAGGGCAAAACACCTGCAGCTACTGGTGGTGCTAATCAAGCGTCACAACAGCAATCCCGAAGGCAGCAAAAGACTTCGGGTCCGAGACTCCAAAGAGAGTATTCCTTCAAGGACGAAGACGTTCCAGCCATCTTCGAATCCCTCCTTGAAGGTAACAAGATCAAGCTACCACCTATCACAAATCAGGAGGAAGCTGACAACACTACGGACCCAAAGTACTGTGCATACCACAGGAGGGTCGTTCATCCCACCAAGGATTGCTTTGCTCTCAAGAATAGCATTCAGACCTTGGTTGAAGCCGGCGTCATAACGCTAAGGTAAGCCAATTGAGAACGGCAAAACTCCAAAGAGTATACGAGTATAAACTGTTTCTCAATCCTCCGACCGGTATAAGAGGTTAAACTACTCCCTGATACTCCAATAGGTATATGAGTCTAAACTGTTTCCCCACTTTTGACGGGAAGTTCCTGGAGAATATTAAGCTAATATTCTTAAGGATAACCCGGTTAGTTAACTGATAATAATGTCCGAACCAGTTCCGCAGAGGAAACTGGGGGTGGACGATTTATGTAACGGGAAGTTCCCAAAACCACAGCAATGTAATGAATAAGAACTCCCATTCTCACCATGTCTATGCACTCAACACTCTCTCTGTTAGAGTCTGGACGTAAAGTACCCACTTGGTCAAACCTTCTTACAGTTAGGACCACAGTCAAAATCCCCTCTCGATTCCCCCAATGAACGAGAGGTCCACAAATTGAGCGATCAAACCTTCCTACAGTTAGGATTGTCTCAAAACACCCACTTGGTCAAACCTTCTTACAGTTAGGACCACAGTCAAAATCCCCTCTCGATTCCCCCAATGAACGAGAGGTCCACAAATTGAGCGATCAAACCTTCCTACAGTTAGGATTGTCTCAAAACACCCACTTGGTCAAACCTTCTTACAGTTAGGACCACAGTCAAAATCCCCTCTCGATTCCCCCAATGAACGAGAGGTGCCGAGCCACCTCGGGGTGGCTCGGTGGCCGAGCCACCTTGGGGTGGCTCGGCCATGAGCCGAGCCACCCCAAGGTGGCTAGGCACAGTGTCGGCCACCCCGAGGTGGCCGACAGTGGCCCGAGGTGGCCGACAGTGGCCAGAGGGGGCCGACAATTCCCTTTTTGCAGCCACTGTCCTGAGAGCCTATAAATAGGCCTAGAGATGTTCATTTTCAGAGGTCGAACTTTCAAGAGCCGAAACTCTGCCGGATTGAAGAGTGAACTCGGAGCTTGAAGACCAGAAGACTTGCACATTCAGATCTGATCCTCGGCGACCATCCACGTCAGAAAAGGCAGGATCTCGAGAGGAAGAAAGAACAGATCTGAGATCTACACGAGACTACACTCCAGATCTAAGCTTGGTCTTAGATCTCGAGATCTGAGCGATTATTCCCTTGGTGGATTAATCCCTCCCGGCTATTATTCCCTTCGTGGAATAATACCCGCATACTCGTGTAGATCCGACCGGATCTAGATCGCGCGGTGGTCCACGGATTAACCCCGGCGTCGGCAAAGAACCCACACAAGCAAGCAACCGCAAAACAGGAGCTTGCGATTCGTTCGAAAGAGGAAAGTTGTAATTTTTATTTTTTTCTTTGATTTAGTTGTAACCGGATCTATAAAAGACCGGATGTTTGTAACCCAAGATGACAATCATATCAATGAAAAAGAAAACAGTTTTCCACGCGAACAATTATTACATAATTTACTTATTACATTTCTAAAATGATGTATGTAAAATTCAAATTAAACTTAAATTATGATACAACAACTATATAAATACATTACATAGACCTTCAAAGATTAATGCTTTAATTCATTTATCATGTGCTTTATTGTCTTTGCTAGTTTTTTTATAATTCATTTGATGATGAATATATTATTTATCTATACAATTTTTAGGATAAATATTTCTTTAGCAACCCTTAAACCATGAAAATTGAGAAGATGTCAGGTTAGCGGTATCCTTCTCATGCTGATTGTAAATAACAAGATGAAAGATATCAATGAGGATCTTTACTTCTCAAATATGAAGAAGAAAAGTAAATAGGATATTATAAATTTTATAAATATAAATTATTTACAGTTTAGAAAAATTAAATTGAACAACAATATATAACATGAATATGTATTTTAGGTACAAACTTACCTTGCAAGCGACGAATGTAAGATGCATCATTATATTTGTAATATTCTATTACAATGTTTTTCGTTTGATAAACGCTGGTCCTTCAGAATTCGCAACTTCGTTGGGTTTAGTAAATTATATTAAATTTAAATTAAAGTTTTGATACATTTTTAATTTAATGGATGACATTGAAAATTATTTTTATATTTGCTTAAACAGGATGCAGAAAACAATGGGATTTCACTTGCTATCAAGAGATTAATCAGTAGAAATATGAGTTTCCATTTTAAGGTTATGGAGTTTAACACAAATAAATGCATTAAATAATACACAATTATTAAAATCATTGATGATGGTGTGGTTGATGAAAAACTCAACAGGCTCCTACTACTAACTGATGGAAATATAAGATTTCAATAATAATACTAATAACATTATATTCTACAATCTTATGCAATATATTCATTTTTCTGATATTAGATTTATTTTTATCAAAGGATGAAAAATCACTCGATATGATGCTTGTTGATGTGATGATAGTCAATCAACTAAATATACACTAAGCTTATTGACACCTGGATTTTGATAAAAATTCTAAGAAGAAGGTTTTTGACAAATTTAATATTAGTTTCTTTATTTCAAAAATTAAATTTTGTTCATGTTATTCTAGGATAGATATATTACTATCACAGGATGAGAAACCAATTGAATTGAATTATGATAGTATTATTGATAATCAATCTGTTAAATTAAATCTAGATTTATCAACACCAATATCCACTACGAATAGCAAAGGCAAAAAGAAGCTTTAATATGTATCACTTATTGATATACATAAGCTTTCTGCATTAAAACCCCACCAACAATATAAAAAAGTAAGGATACAACCAAGTTATCTTATTTATGCATTAATTAATCTTAATATATAAATTTTTTAATGTTAAATTTACTAAGTAAACATGCTTTTTATTTTGCAGAAATGAACAAAAAACCAGCTCTTTCAGCTTTGAAGAAGAAGATTAAGATGGAGAAAAAATAATTAAAAATTATTAGAGCTTTTTTTAATATTTTCCTTATTACATCCTTTGATTGTTTGATTGATTGAGAATTTTTTTGCGATGCATTATTTGAAAATAATATTTTTCAAATATTAGATTGTCTTATATCTTAATTTTATTCAAGTTACATTTACGTATATTTTGATTATCTTCACTTTATTCATTTGTCTTAAAAAATTAGTTTAAATGATATTATTAATTATAGTCTTATATAAGATGTTTAATATCATTATTTCCAAGCTGGGATATGTTCTCTAACCTCAATAATGTTCGAGGGGATGTGCTTCGAATGGGGTTGAGTCATTTGATCTTTTAAATTATATTCAAATAAGAGTGATTAAACATGATGAAATATACATGAATTATGATAAGCCTGTGCGTAGCATGGGCTAAAATACTAGTATATTATCATAACAAAACGAGAACATTATATCTTGCTGAAAATGGAAAGACTAGAATATATTAACCCACACTATAAAAAATGATATTCAACCTCATGCTTTGGTCATTGGACTCAAATTCTATAAATGGGTCCATGGAAGAAACAAATTTGTGAACGTGTGGAGCGAGACAAGTTTTGTGTTTCGCGGGGCTACACCTAATTGTGTGTCTTGGCACCTCCTAAACCTGAGACACACTATGTGTCTTGCGCAGGCTCCGAGATAGACGATGAGAATTTTTAGGATACGGTTTTTTGGGCATGTTTCGGGTCTAATTCTTTAGGTATAAATAGGAATTCATTCCAAGGGTTTTTTCTAGAGGGTTTGCTGGCTTCTTAGAGAAGAAAAGCAGAGAGTTTTTCAGATCTAAAGGTGAGATCTTGAGGAGAGAAAAAGAGAGAGAACTTGGAGGGATTGTACAAGAAAGAGATTATCGTTCTTGGGTAAAATTGAAGCCTCATCTCTTTGGGACGAGCTTGTGGGTTATACAAGTCGTTGGTGTTCTTCATCATAGTGGAATCTCCCTTCACCCCTCATCTCGTATCTCGTATCTCGATATTCAGACCTAGATCTGATATTAGGAAGAGTGTATATCTCACCTTGCTGAGATACTCACTTCTATTCTTATTTTAGTTATTAAAACAGGAACATCAAGATTTTGGCTTATATTTTGTGAAAACAAAAGCCAGGGCTTTCTCTCAAAGTGATTCGCTTCCGCGGCAAGTGGGCGTGTCGGTGCCCCCAACAATTGGTATCAGAGCCCCTTGATCAGATTGGTGGTGATAGAACTTCCAATTTGAGGTGGTGCTTGGTTATTGTATGGTGCACACAATGTGTTTGTTAAAATTCCTGAGATAAGCAGATTTACTAAAATAAGTGGAAAATGATGTATAACTGTAAAACAGTCAAAGTGGGAAAGTATGAGATTGAAAAGTTCAATGAAAGAATGATTTTTTCTATTGGAGGATGCAAATAAAAAACTTATTGATTTTATAGAAATTGCACAAGGATTTGGTAGGAAAAGAAAAGAAGCATAAAGATATGTCAGATGAGGATTGGGAAGAGTTAGATCACAAAGCACGAGCATCGATTATCCTATGCCTTGAGAGGGATTTCACTTTCTTAGTGGATGGAGAAGCAACAGCGACTGGTGTGTGGTCAAAGTTAGAGAGTACCTTCATGACGAAGAGTCTAATAAATCGGATCTACTTAAAATATAAATTGTATACTTACAAGATGGATGAAGGCTTATCAATCCGGGAGTACATCAACAAGTTTGATAGGATCATATCAGATTTAAAGGACATTGATGTGAAAGTAGAAGATGAGGATCAAACACTTCTGCTACTTCTTTCTTTACTGAAGTCTTATGAGAACCTAGTACAAACATTGATGCTTGTAAGTGACAATTTAAATATGGATGAGACTAGAACGTCGCTTCTAGCAGATGATCTTTGAAAAATTACAACTAGTGACATGGCTACTAGTGGTAACAAGGAGCAAGCACAGGGATTATTTGTAAGAGGAAGGGGGCAATGAGTGAGGAAAAGGTAAGGGAGGAAAGTCTAGATCAAAATCGAGACCTCTTGTAGGAAGACCGTGTTTCAAATTTGGTGAGCTTGAGCATTTTAAGGTTGACTATCCTAACAAGAGAGTAGGTGGGAAGAAGAACAATAATAAAACCGAGAGAAGAGAAAGCAAGGAAGAGGCAAGCTATGTCTCAGAGGAAGGGAGCGAAAAAAAATGCTACATCGTTACGTGTTGTGAAGATATCTCCGGTAAGTAGATTCTTGATTTGGGTTGCTCTTACCATATGTGTCCAAATAGGAAGTGATTTACTATCTATAGGAGCATTAATGGTGGAACCGTATTGATGGAAAATAACCATGCTTGTAAAAGGTAGGGTTTGGTGATATTAAAATCAAGATGTATGATGGAGTGGTCAGAACCCTGACGGATGTGAGGTATATTCCCGACTTGCAGAAGAATATTTTCTCAGTTGGTGCTTTGGACTTTGGTGGTTGCAAGATAGTTATAGAGAATGGAGTAAACAAGGTTATTCGAGGTTCCTTACTAGTGATGAAGGGCATTCATCACGGTAATCTGTATACTCTCTCGGGTACGACAGTAACAGGAGATGCAATGGTTAGAACTGATTGAAGTGGTGGAGATGCATGTGAGCACACTCGGTTATAGCATAGGCGACTTGGACACATGTTAGAGAAGGGTCTAGATCTGCTTGGTAAGGAAGGTTTTCTGAAGAACATGAAGAAACCTTACATGAATTTTTGCGAGGATTGTGTGTACGGAAAGGAGCACAAGGTCCAGTTCTTGAAAAGCAAGCACAAGAGATGAGGTATATTAGACTATGTGCATACAGATGTTTAGGGTCCGGCTCCAACAATTTCCAAGGGTGATTCCAGGTATTTTATCTCGTTTATAGATGATTATTCTAGGTATGCTAGGATTTATTTTCTTAAACATAAGATGAGGTATTCGAGATATTTAAGAAGTGGAAAGCAATGGTTGATAATAGTACATGTAAAAAATTAAAGACACTGAGATCTGATAACGGTACAGAGTATACAGATGGTGCTTTCAAGAAGTTCTGTGATCAGGAGGGTATTGATCGATACTGAACAGTCAGGTCAACACCAAACCAGAATAGAGTCGCAAAGAGACTGAACCGTACATTACGGGAGAAAGCAATGAGTATACGATCATATGCTTGTATGGGCAAAGAATAGTGGGCAGAATTTGTTGCTACAGCTTGTTACATAGTGAATCGTTCTCCACATTCGATATTAGATGGTGATGTACCCTATCGGGTATGGTCAAGGGAGCATGCAGATTATGATAAGATCGGAATTTTTGGATGTACTGCCTACTACCACGTTAATGAGGAAAAGCTTGACGCGAAGGCTAAGAAGGTAATATTCTTGGGGTATGAAACGTGCATAAAAGGCTATCGTCTTTGGTGTACAAAAGATTCCAAGTTTGTAATCAGCAGAGATGTTATCTTTGATGAGAAATCCATGATAGCTTTATCAAAAGCTAGGGTTCCTGAGGATGATGGTGTTGAGACTATTGGGACCTTAAAATCCCAGGTGATTGAGATAGAACCTAAAGACCAACCAGGTTCTAGTCATGTTCGAGAGGTGGATCATGAAGACACTCAGGAAAAGAGTGATGATGAGCTTGAACAGGAGGAGGTTTAGCAAGAAAATATATAGGTATTACAACAACAACAACTCGAAGACAGGTTGGCTTCCACTAGGCCAAGGCGAGCATACAAGCAAGTTTAGAAGCTGGGATCAGATCAGCCTCTGAAGCACTATGGGCCGGTAAATTTGGTTGAGTATACACTCTCAGTGGAGGATGATGAGCTAATCACCTTCAAAGAAGCTATTTGGAATAGGAATAGTGAGAGTTGGTTGGCTACGGGGGATGAAGAGATGGAATCTCTCCGGAAGAACCAAACATGGGAGGATCCTTCCAAGCTTGGCGGTATAAGGTACAAGGCTAGACTAGTGGCTAAAGGGTTTGCACAAAGAGAGAGTGTGGATTACAATGAGATTTTTTTCTCTGGTGATGAAACACACTTTTATTCTGATGCTATTGAGTATTGTTGCTCATGGTGATCTTGAGCTGGAACAACTCGATGCCAAAAACGGCCTTCTTTCATGGAGACTTAGAGGAAGAAATCTATATGTATCAACCTGAGGGTCATAAGGTTGAGGATAAGGAGAATCATGTATGTCGCTTGAGGAAATCACTTTATAGATTAAAGCAATCTCCTCGACAGTGGTACAAGTGATTTGACTCATTCATGCTAAAGCATGAGTTTTCCAAAAGTGATTATGACTATTGTGTCTATATTCGAAAGCTTCATGGAGGTGATTATATCTATCGAAAGCTTCATGGAGGTGATTATATCTATCTTCTTTTGTATATGAATGACATGCTTATTGCTTCGAGAAGCAAGGAAGAGATAGATAGGTTGAAACTCAACTTGGTAAAGAGTTCAAGATGAAGGACATGTGCACTGCTAAGAAAATACTAGGTACGGAGATTAGAAAAGAGCGAGCAAATTGGCGATTGTTCTTGAATCAGAAGGGCTACATTGAGTGGGTTATCGCAAGATTTAGGATGCAAAGTGCTAAGTCAGTGGTGACTCTATTGGCTCCACACTTTAGGCTCTCAGGTAAACAATCTCCCACTACAGCGGAAGAGAAGGCACACATGGAGCGTGTATCTTATGCTAGTATAGTTGGTAGTTTGATGTACGCAATGGTGTGTACACATTCTGATATTTCACAGGTGGTCAGTGTTGTCAGTAGGTTCATAGCGAATCTGGGAAAGACACATTGGGAAGCAGTAAAATGGGTCATGAGGTACTTGAAGGGTACTATAGATATGGGTCTATGTTTTGATGGAGATATGTGTCAGATTGATGAGTTTGTTAATTCAGATTATGCGGGTGATCTAGACAGGCGACGATCTACTGCTGTTTATGTGTTCAGAATTCATGGTGCTCCAGTTAGTTGGCGATTGATATTATCGGCTACAATGGTACTTTCTACTATAAAGACTAAGTACATGGCCATGGCAGATGGAGTGAAGGAAATATTGTGGTTGTGGGGTCTTCTAGATGATTTGGGGATTGAGCAGGATTGTATGAACTTGTGTTGCGATAATCAAAATGCGATTTATTTGGTTAAGAATCAAGTTCATCCATTTTCATTTAATGTGAATATGGTTATTACTTTTTCTTACCTAAGAATATCTATATCCATATCAATTTTTAGAATGTAGATATAAAAATAGTGTGTCATATCTGAACTGTATCAATGTCCATTTTTCTTCTCCAAGAACCTCCATTTTGTATTTTCTTACTCCCACAACTATTTTTAGTCCTAACATGCTTTTAAACTGTTAAATTCATCCTATGCTTACATCTTGAATATTTTACATAGCACTTTGTCCCCTAATTATTTAAGTTGTTTATGCTTACCCTATTGAACTACCGCTTTCAATACATAGTCAGCACTTTTCCTTTAGGGCTTCAGAACCTAATTGTCTTCTGAACTATTAAAATATTCTCTTCTTACTCTCTGAACTATTATTACCCCTATACGCCTCTT
>NW_017972435.1:116407-117640 GCF_001876935.1 Asparagus officinalis | reverse complement strand
AAATTGGTCTCACCTATGTCAACAACTTAAATCATTAAATTCAGTATCTAATTACCGCTTCATGTTTATTACTTTATGGATAGTTTAATGGATTTATTTGAGAAAAATAATAGTTTACGGAGAAAAATGGGAAGAAAAAACAATTCCAGGACAAGTAAAGAAAAAATCCAATAGTTAGTGGGCGTGTAAGGACTAAAAATAGTCACAATAAGAATAATAATGTATGGTTGCTGAAAAACGAGGAGAATAAAAGGTTGATTATTGGAGTCAACTGTAGAGATTGGTCAATGGGAAACAGATTGAGGTGGACTATTTGTGGTCTCAGCTTTTCATTAAATTCTCATTAAATTCTCAACCATACTAATTGGATGGTGGTCTTGTTCCAAGCACTAAGTTATTGCTTTCCAGAAATGAAAATAGTTGTTGGGAACCAAGGATCATTATTATCCATAAAGTGGTAAACGTAGACTTAACTGAGTCTTCCTGGCTCTCGAGTGGGAATTTTCTTGGGTCTAGATTTTTTTTAGTGGACTATGACAAAGCCTTTTGAGGCAAAATAAAAGGTAAAGCAATCCTTAAAATTTTGGGTTTTTTTCGATATTAGTCCCCCAAATCATTAATAATTTGAAATCAGTTCCTCAAAGTCGTCATATTTGAGTTAGTCCTCCAAATCTTTAAACTACAAGTAAATTGAGATTGAGAACCATATTAAGCAAAAAGTTTAAAGTACAAGAAATTGACCCCAACTTTATATATATATATATATATATATATATAGAGAGAGCAAAACTTCTGTCAACTTAAGTGGACGTCCACTAAGTTTCTTATCCATTGATGATCACTTGATTGAGCTACATTGTGGATGATCCGTTCCGTTCAACTTGATCTACATATTCTAAAACCCCAACACACCAAATTTGGTGTGAAATCGTTGTGGTTTGACCCTTCATCCACTCGTATCAATTTTAACGGTTTCGAGTGAATAGAACTTTTTACATGGCTCGACGGAGGGTCAAACCACAACGAGTTCACACCAAATTTGGTGTGTTGGGGTTTTAGAATATGTAGATCAAGTTCAACGGAGCGGATCATCCACAATGTAGCTCAATCAAGTAATCATCAATGGATAAGAAACTTAGTGGACGTCCACTTAAGTTGACAGAAGTTTTGCTATATATATATATATATATATATATATATATATATATATATATATATATATATATATACATA